>NC_086455.1:73748687-73893687 GCF_028390025.1 Pseudophryne corroboree | reverse complement strand
TCTTGTGGTGAGTCTCATGAAGTCTTTTCTTTACAGTAGACTTAGATAATGATATGCATTCCTCCTGGAGAGTGATCTTCACTTGGCTAGATGTTGTAGAGGTGTTTTTCTTTACTATTAAAAGGATCCTGTGATCATCTACTACTATTGTCTTCTCTAGAAGTACAAGCCTTTTTATGTTGCTAAGCTCACCATTACATTCTTTTTCCTCAGAATTTACCAAACTGTTGATTTTGGCCACATCTAATGTTCCTGCTCTCTCTAAAAAGTTATTTTTTGCAGCCCAAGGATGGCCTCTTTCACTTGCATTGAGAGATCCTTTGACCGCACGTTGTGGGTTCACAGTAACAGCTTCCAAATGCAAATGCCACACTTGTAATCAATTCCAGACCTATTCCTTGCTTAAGTGATATAGGGGGTAATTCAGAGTTGATCGCAGCAGCAAATTTGTTAGCAGTTGGGCAAAAGCATGTGCACTTCTGGTGTGGCAGATATAACATCTGTAGAGAGAGAGTTAGATTTGGGTGGGTTATTTTGTTTCTGTGCAGGGTAAATACTGCCTGCTTTATTTTTACACTGCAATTTAGATTTCAGTTTGAATACACCCCACCTAAATCTGACTCTCTCTGCACATGTTATATCTGCCCCTCCTGCAGTGCACATGGTTTATGCCCAACTGCTAACAAATCTGCTGCTGCGATCAACTCTGAATTACCCCCATAGACATAAAGAAGGAATAGCCCATACCTTTTCATTATTCAGCTTTTGAGTCAATTGTCCAAATACTTTGGGTCCCTTGAAAAAGAGGAGGCTACATATTAAACAGGTGTAATTCCTAAACTCTATCTCCAATTTGGATGTGAATAGACTCAAATTAAAGCAGATAATATTTCCTATGTAACTAACTTGAATATGTTTCTGTAAACAGTTAAAACCATAAAAATTGTGTCTGTGTCCAAATATATATGGAACGGACTGTATATTTTTTGTAATGTAATCAGGATTCCTTTTTCTTTTCAAATATATTCACTGGAAACAAAATAATGTTATTGGATAGTGTATGCACTGGAAACAGAATTACATCGTTGGATAGTGTATGCACTGGAAACAGAATTACATCGTTGGATAGTGTATGCACTGAAAACAGAATCACATCGTTGGATAGTGTATGCACTGAAAACAGAATCACATCGTTGGATAGTATATGCACTGAAAACAGAATCACATCGTTGGATAGTATATGCACTGGGAACAGAATTACATCGTTTGATAGTATATGCACTGGGAACAGAATTACATTGTTGGATAGTATATGCACTGGAAACAGAATCACATCGTTGGATAGTGTATGCACTGAAAACAGAATCACATTGTTGGATAGTAAATGCACTGGAAACAAATCACATCGTTTGATAGTATATGCACTGGAAACAAATCACATCTTTTGATAGTATATGCACTGGAAACAGAATCGCACAGTTGGATAGTGTATGCACTGGAAACAGGATTACACCGTTGGATAGTATATGCACTGGAAACAGAATTGCACAGTTGGATAGTGTATGCACTGGAAACAGGATTACACCGTTGGATAGTGTATGCACTGGAAACAGGATTACACCGTTGGATAGTATATGCACTGGAAACAGAATCGCACAGTTGGATAGTGTATGCACTGGAAACAGAATCGCACAGTTGGATAGTGTATGCACTGGAAACAGAATTGCACAGTTGGATAGTGTATGCACTGGAAACAGGATTACACCGTTGGATAGTATATGCACTGGAAACAGGATTACACCGTTGGATAGTATATGCACTGGAAACAGAATCGCACAGTTGGATAGTGTATGCACTGGAAACAGAATCGCACAGTTGGATAGTGTATGCACTGGAAACAGAATCGCACAGTTGGATAGTATATGCACTGGAAACAGAATCGCACAGTTGGATAGTGTATGCACTGGAAACAGAATCGCACAGTTGGATAGTGTATGCACTGGAAACAGGATTACACCGTTGGATAGTATATGCACTGGGAACAGAATCGCACAGTTGGATAGTGTATGCACTGGAAACAGGATTACACCGTTGGATAGTATATGCACTGGAAACAGAATCGCACAGTTGGATAGTGTATGCACTGGAAACAGGATTACACCGTTGGGAAGAATTACAGTTTTGGGACCACAAGGGTAAATGAACAGAAAGACACTGTATCTCCACTGTTTACATCTCTCCAGGACTGGTTGTACTGTGTGTGTGCGGCGCTCACGCTGATTGACAAATACAGGCTTGTTGCATTAATAATTGCTAATGAATACAGCCTTTCTGAAGATCCAGCTGTCAGGGGACTCGGCTCTTGCCGAGCAACGGGTAAAGGATGTGACTAAGCACGGTGACCCACTTTAGTGGTGTGGACCTCGCCCCTGAATAGGGATTTGCACCTCTTGCTACTAGAACCGGCTTACCTTGTTGTGTAATGAGGGCGTGGGTTAGCAGAAGTTTTCTGCAAAGTCAAGTACTTTAAATCCATGCACCGTCTGTATTCTATATATAATGATAGGATGTGACTGTAAGTGCAGCTCGTGGCGGGGATCTCTTGTTGACATGCAGGAAAATGATGGAATAATTACAGCTAGCTTTAGCATGAATAATGGATTGATCTTGTGTTCCGTTTTTTATTCTTAAAGCAGGATCGGTGTGTGCTTCTACAAGCCTTAATGCATTTTGGGATGTATCCATAGAAACTGGGTAATTCTGTACAAAATGTTCTCTAACTTAGTAACATAAATGAAACAATCCACTGAAGGTTAATGTAAACGGTAGAAGGGAGAAAATGTGTATTATCGTCAGAAGAGTCGCTAATAAAGTATCCAATCCGAGATTAGCCAGAGGTATTCAAGTATGTTAGACGTTTATTCTGAAGGTATTTCTTCTAGGGAGATTTCTACATCTGTATGCAGTGCTAGGGTAGGTGTGCCAGCCGGGACGTAGTTATGTCACCGCCGGTCACATTACCTCCCCCCTACATCCCGCCCTCTCATAGTCCCAACGGTTGGCATGCCGACCAACAGAGTCTATTCCCACTTGTGGGTGTCCACAACACTCATAGAGTGTGAATGTCGCCACCAAGCCCGCAGCATGGCAAGGCCGCAAGGAGTTTGTTTTGCTCCAGACCCCCCTCCCGTCGGCATTCTGCGACCGGGATCCTGGCATCGGGATGATATGAAATAAACCTAATTGACTGTAAGATTAATTGTTTTATGGAAAGCGATAAATTCTGATCCTCTTTTAAATAATAATTTACAGCCTTTATCCCTAATTCGTGATCTATATTGGAGTAAAGGGACTCCACATCACATGTAATGAACTTGTATTCCTTCTTCCATTTTATATCTTTAATTAAATTTAAAAAATGTGTTGTGTGTTATATACGACTGTAAGTCATATGTGTAAGGGGCATTAATGTGAGTCATTATGTGTATAAGGGGCGCTATTGTGTGGAGTAATGTGTATAAAAGACACTGCTGAGTGGTGTAATAAGCAGCAAGTGTGGTGTAATGTCAACAGGGAGCGATACTGTGTGGTGTAAAGTAAATGAGGGGCGCTACTGTGATGCATAACATGAATAAGGGACACTATCGTGTGATATTATGTGAATAACGTTGCACTAGTGTGTGACGTATTTTGAATTAGGGGTACTATTGTGTTGCCACGACCCTTGCTAGGAAGAATACTCCCCATTTTGACCCACGTGCCTTTGGCGGGCATTGTCCCTACTCCAAATATGGTGGATGGTGGCACCAATGCTGTTGCTGGCATAGGGCACCAAAATGAGTATGGGTGATGGGTGTTGCTGATGTTATCTGTGTGGATCCATTCAATTTGCCGGCTGTCTGGAGCTGCTGACGCCTGATTCCCGACAGCCGGCAATGCCACCTTCCTGAATACCGGTGCACAGGGGCTATTTCCACATGCACTGCTCGCCCCACTGCCGACATTCTGCCGGGCGGGATGCTGCTGTCTGGATGCTAACAGTCGGCATCCCGCTCAGCGGGATTACGTATGTAATCCGTGCTGTGCTGGGTCAGAGGCAGAATTAGCAGCGGTGCTAGGGGGCATCTGCCAAAATCTTGTCTAGGGCGTCAAATTGCTTAGGGCCGGCTCTGGCAATGGTTCCTAAAGTGTCAGCATTTTCTTTGTGGCCACCCTATGCCAAAGTTTTTTTTATTGAGAAATTAAGAAAAGACTATTAAGTAAATGTGTGCTTACCTGTCATCCTTAGGTTCAGTTATGTGGTGGTGGACTGTATTGCTGTTTTGCTTGTTGTTGGTCCTTGACCACTACCCATGGAATCCAGTTTGGGAACCACTGCCATATTGCAAAGTTTCCATTAGATTTTGGTATTGGTCAGCAATAGAATAAGTGACAAGTCTACTTTACAGTGTTATAGTAGAATTCCTCAGGAGTTGAGAACCTTGCCCCAAGTATAATATGGTTCAGTCATTGGGCACCTTTTGCCTTATTGGATGGGCAAAGCATGATTCCTTTTTGCCACCTTCCTTCCGCTTTATGTCCCAGTGAACACCCAAATAGAAAAGCAGAGTCCATATGATTAGAGGGTAATTAGCTTTATTTAATCAGCTGAATAAATCATAGATTAAAATATGTTGTGTAACTCATAGGAAGTGACCTACCTTGTGCACCTTGTATTGCAAAGTGACATGTACATGTATTGTCTGTAATAAAGTAAAGCCAATAAAAAAACTTTTGTTTTAGAATGTAGCGTGACTTATTTACTCATTAACATGAGCTACAAGCATAGGTTACAAACAGCCACAAAGTACATCCCCTAAAGCAGGCATGTCCAAACTGCTGCCCTCCAGCTGTTGAGAAACTACACATCCCAGCATGCCCTGACACAGCTTTAGCATTCTCTGACAGCAAAACTGTCAGGGCATGCTGGGATATGTAGTTTCAGAACAGCTGGAGGGCCGCAGTTTGGACATGCCTGCCCTAAAGGATGTGGTTGCCATCCTGACGGTTGGGATCCCAGTGCACGAGATACTGGTGTTGGAATCCCGACATCGTTATCCCCAAAGGGGACAGAACACTGACGCCTGAATCCCAACTAACAGGATCCTGATCGTGAACACAGCGACCCGGGTAAGTACTACACCGGGGATTGGGTACTTAGAGTTAGGCTACGGGAAGGGGGACACATTTAGGTTTAGGATGCGAGGCGGGGGGTAGGGGGGGTTAAGGCTGAGCTGGAGAGACAGGTTTAGCATGCAGGAAGGGGGGAATAGGGTTAGGCACAGCCGGGGAGAAAAGGTTAGGTTTAGGCACCCCCTGGGGGTGGGGGTGGGGGGGGTTAGTGTTAGGCACAGCCGGGGAGAAAAGGTTAGGTTTAGGCACCCCCTGGGGGTGGGGGTGTTAGGCATTTAAAATGGAGGGTTAGGATATTTTATGGAGAGGGTTAGACTCCTTAGCACCCCATGTCGGGATTTCCACTGTTGGGATGCTGCTGCCGATCTCCTGATCGTCGGCATCCTGACAGCCGACATTTCATTACCAGCCTGATATGGGGAGGAATTTTTGTTCTGTCACTGCAAGAATACATCCGGGTGCATTAATGTAGATGAATGTTTCCCATAGGTTACCATTGTTTGCAGGATGTGCAGACAGAGCTTTTGTAGTTTCTAGAAAAAAATTGCCCAAATTGTCCTGGGTGTAGCCTATTCACTAAAAACTGGTGACATTTCTGAGACTTAAGCACACAAAATGACTGCCTGGTGTTCTCCCTTGGTCGCTGGTACATTTTACAGTTACTGTTTAGCACAAAAACACAACAAGAGCCTTACCACAAACCAAGACAGGACTGTCTTAAAGGTTTGCCCACCTTAAGATTACTTTGATTTTTTTCTTTGTGCCCTCCTGCTAATATTGAATATGTTTTTTCTTGCTGCTCGTCAGCCATGCACTGTAAATAGATTATCAGGCAGAGTAGATTTATTTTTGTTGTGATTCAGCGCTGTTGTCTGAATACAGTTTTATCTAACGGACAAAGAAAAAAAGCATATATTTATCATATCAAAGGACAACTTCAAACTTTACCTGGATATATAAATGAAAAAGCCTGTTCACATGATAGGAAAACAAATTAGTGTATTTAGTAAATGTTGCAGGAGTGTTTGTACATTCCAATAATCTGAAGGTATAAAGCCTCTTTATAAGCAGGGAAGAGATTGACGGCGGGGTAACTATATCAAAGCTTGGAGAAAAAAAGTACTAACCAATTAGCTCCTGCCGTTTTTCAAACACAGCCTGTAAAATGACATTTAGAAGCTGATTGGTACTTTTATCTCTCTCTACTGTCTCTCTCCAAGCTTTGATATATCTCCCCCAGTGTCTGTAAACTAATTTTTATATTTAATCTGAGCTAATGTAAAGTCTATTTCTCTGACGTCCTAGTGGATGCTGGGACTCCGTAAGGACCATGGGGAATAGCGGCTCCGCAGGAGACAGGGCACAAAATAAAAGCTTAAGGATCAGGTGGTGTGCACTGGCTCCTCCCCCTATGACCCTCCTCCAAGCCTCAGTTAGATTTTTGTGCCCGGCCGAGAAGGGTGCAATCTAGGTGGCTCTCCTGAGCTGCTTAGAATAAAAGTTTAGTTTAGGTTTTTTTATTTTCAGTGAGTCCTGCTGGCAACAGGCTCACTGCATCGTGGGACTAAGGGGAGAAGAAACGGACTCACCTGAGTGCAGAGTGGATCGGGTTTCTTAGGCTACTGGACATTAGCTCCAGAGGGACGATCACAGGTTCAGCCTGGATGGGTCACCGGAGCCGCGCCGCCGTCCCCCTTACAGAGCCAGAAGAGACGAAGAGGTCCGGTGAAATCGGCGGCAGAAGACATCCTGTCTTCAGTCTAAGGTAGCGCACAGCACCGCAGCTGTGCGCCATTGCTCTCAGCACACTTCACACTCCGGTCACTGAGGGTGCAGGGCGCTGGGGGGGAGCGCCCTGAGACGCAATATAACAAATATACCTTAGGTGGCAAAAAGAATACATCACATATAGCTCCTGGGCTATATGGATGTATTTTAATCCCCTGCCATTTTTACACAAAAAAGCGGGAGATAAGGACGTCGTGAAGGGGCGGAGCCTATCTCCTCAGCACACAAGCGCCATTTTCCCTCACAGCTCCGCTGGAAGGACGGCTCCCTGACTCTCCCCTGCAGTCCTGCTTCAGAATCAGGGTAAAAAAGAGAAGGGGGGGCATTTTTGGCAGCAAATAACGATAATAACAGCAGCTATAAGGGAATAACACTTATATAAGGTTATCCCTGTATATATATATATATATAGCGCTGGGTGTGTGCTGGCAGACTCTCCCTCTGTCTCTCCAAAGGGCTAAGTGGGGTCCTGTCCTCTATCAGAGCATTCCCGGTGTGTGTGCTGTGTGTCGGTACGCGTGTGTCGACATGTATGAGGAGGAAAATGATGTGGAGGCGGAGCAGTTGCCTGTGTTGGTGATGTCACCCCCTAGGGAGTCGACACCTGACTGGATGATTGTATTTAAACAATTAAGTGATAATGTCAGCAATTTGCAAAAAACTGTTGACGACATGAGACAGCCGGCAAATCAATTAGTGCCTGTCCAGGCGTCTCAGACACCGTCAGGGGCGCTAAAACGCCCGTTACCTCAGTGGGTCGACACAGATACTGAGTCTAGTGTCGACGGTGACGAGACAAACGTAATGTCCAGTAGGGCCACACGTTACATGATCACGGCAATGAAAGAGGCATTGAACCTTTCTGACACTACAAGTACCACAAAGAAGGGTATTATGTGGGGTAAAAAAAAAAAAAACTACCAATAGTTTTTCCTGAGTCAGAGGAAATAAATGAGGTGTGTGAAAAAGCGTGGGTTTCCCCCGATAAAAAACGGCTAATTTCTAAAAAATTATTAGCATTATATCCCTTCCCGCCAGAGGTTAGGGCGCGTTGGGAAACACCCCCTAGGGTAGATAAGGCGCTCACACGTTTATCTAAACAAGTAGCGTTACCGTCTCCTGATACGGCCACCCTCAAAGAACCAGCTGATAGAAGGCTGGAAAATATCCTAAAAAGTATATACACACATACTGGTGTTATACTGCGACCAGCAATCGCCTCAGCCTGGATGTGCAGTGCTGGAGTCGCATGGTCGGATTCCCTGACTGAGAATATTGATACCCTGGATAGGGACAATATTTTGTTAACTATAGAACATTTAAAGGATGCATTACTATATATGCGTGATGCACAGAGGGATATTTGCACCCTGGCATCAAGAGTAAGTGCTATGTCCATCTCTGCCAGAAGAGCGTTATGGACGCGACAGTGGTCAGGGGATGCGGATTCCAAACGGCACATGGAAGTATTGCCGTATAAAGGGGAGGAGTTATTTGGGGCTGGTCTATCGGACCTGGTGGCCACGGCAACGGCTGGAAAATCCACCTTTTTACCCCAGGTCACTCCACATCAGCAGAAAAAGACACCGTCTTTTCAAACTCAGTCCTTTCGTTCCCATAAGTACAAGCGAGCAAAAGGCCACTCTTTTCTGCCCCGGGGCAGAGGAAGAGGAAAAAGACTGCACCATGCAGCCGCTTCACAGGAGCAGAAGCCCTCCCCTGCTTCTGCCAAGTCTTCAGCATGACGCTGGGGCTTTACAAGCAGACTCAGATATGGTGGGGGCCCGTCTCAAGAATTTCAACGCGCAGTGGGCTCACTCGCAAGTGGATCCCTGGATTCTACAGGTAGTATCGCAAGGGTACAAACTGGAATTCGAGGCGTTTCCCCCTCGTCGGTTCCTGAAGTCTGCTTTACCAAAGTCTCCCTCCAACAGGGAGGCAGTTTTGGAAGCCATTCACAAGCTGTATTCCCAGCAGGTGATAATCAAGGTACCCCTCCTGCAACAAGGAAAGGGGTATTATTCCACGCTGTTTGTGGTACCGAAGCCGGACGGCTCGGTGAGACCAATTTTAAATCTGAAATCCTTGAACACTTACATAAAAAGGTTCAAATTCAAGATGGAGTCACTCAGAGCAGTGATAGCGAACCTGGAAGAAGGGGACTATATGGTGTCTCTGGACATCAAAGATGCTTATCTCCACGTCCCAATATACCCTTCTCACCAAGGGTACCTCAGGTTTGTAGTACAAAACTGTCATTATCAGTTTCAGACGCTGCCGTTTGGATTGTCCACGGCACCTCGGGTCTTTACCAAGGTAATGGCCGAAATGATGATTCTTCTACGAAAAAAAGGCATTTTAATTATCCCTTACTTGGACGATCTCCTGATAAGGGCAAGATCCAGGGAACAGTTAGAAGTCGGAGTAGCACTATCTCAGGTAGTGTTACGTCAGCACGGGTGGATTCTAAATATTCCAAAATCGCAGCTGATTCCAACGACACGTCTACTGTTCCTAGGAATGATTCTGGACACAGTCCAGAAGAAGGTGTTTCTCCCGGAGGAGAAGGCCAGGGAGTTATCCGAGCTAGTCAGGAACCTCCTAAAACCAGGCCAGGTCTCAGTGCATCAGTGCACGAGGGTCCTGGGAAAAATGGTGGCTTCTTACGAAGCGATTCCATTCGGAAGATTCCATGCAAGAACATTTCAGTGGGATCTACTGGACAAATGGTCCGGATCGCATCTGCAGATGCATCAGCGGATAACCCTGTCGCCAAGGACAAGGGTGTCTCTCCTGTGGTGGCTGCAGAGTGCTCATCTACTAGAGGGCCGCAGATTTGGCATTCAGGATTGGATCCTGGTAACCACGGATGCCAGCCTGAGAGGCTGGGGAGCAGTCACACAGGGAAGGAATTTCCAGGGCTTGTGGTCAAGCATGGAAACATCTCTTCATATAAACATTCTGGAACTAAGGGCCATTTACAATGCCCTAAGTCAGCGTTTTTCAACCGCTGTGCCGCGGCACACTAGTGTGCCGCCAGCGGTTGTCAGGTGTGCCGCAGCCCGCCGCCTGCCACCCACCAGACATGGTTTACACAGTGCTATGCCGCCCGCCCGCTTACAGCCAACAGTGCTCCGCTGCCGCCCTCGTCCTCCCAGAGATACCTAGGTCCGTCTGCCGTCGGGCTCAGGCAGCGTATTCAGCACTTCCGCGACTTGGCTATGACCTATGGTGACGTGCTGTGACACATAGGTCACACACGCCACACCTCATTCCCGCCCGCCTGCTGGTGTGTGCTGCCTGCGGACCAAGAATAAACAGGACTGCAGGTTACCATTACCTTGGGGGCAGTGTGTTCTATTACAGGGGAGGGGGGCAGTGTGTACTATTACAGGGGAGCGGAGGCAGTTTGTACTATTACAGGGGAGGGGGGGCAGTGTGTACTATTACAGGGGAGGGGGGGCAGTGTGTACTATTACAGGGGAGGGGGGCAGTGTGTACTATTACAGGGGAGGGGGGGCAGTGTTTACTATTACAGGGGAGGGGGGGCAGTGTGTTTGATTTATATCTGGGGGGCAATGTATTTGATAATGGGGGCCAATGTGTTCAATAACTGGGGGCCAATGTGTTTGTTAACTGTGGGGGCCACCGATCTTGAAATCTGTGGGGGCCAGTGTGTATGTTTTTTGTTTTTTTTCCCGTTGGAGGCAGAAAGCGTGCCTTGGCAATTTTAACGTCTTCTTAAGTGTGCCGCGAGTCAAAAAAGGTTGAAAATCACTGCCCTAAGTCAAGCAAAACCTCTGCTTCAGGGTCAGGCGGTGTTGATCCAATCGGACAACATCACGTCAGTCGCCCACGTAAACAGACAGGGCGGCACGAGAAGCAGGAGGGCAATGGCAGAAGCTGCAAGGATTCTTCGCTGGGCGGAAAATCATGTGATAGCACTGTCAGCAGTGTTCATTCCGGGAGTGGACAACTGGGAAGCAGACTTCCTCAGCAGACACGACCTTCACCCGGGAGAGTGGGGACTTCACCCATAAGTCTTCCACCTGATTGTAAACCGTTGGGAAAAACCAAAGGTGGACATGATGGCGTCACGTCTAAACAAAAAACTGGACAGATTATGCGCCAGGTCAAGGGACCCTCAGGCAATAGCAGTGGACGCTCTGGTAACGCCGTGGGTGTACCAGTCAGTGTATGTGTTCCCTCCTCTGCCTCTCATACCAAAAGTACTGAGAATCATAAGAAGGAGAGGAGTAAGAACTATACTCGTGGTCCCGGATTGGCCAAGAAGGACTTGGTACCCGGAACTTCAAGAGATGCTCACGGACGAACCGTGGCCTCTACCTCTAAGACAGGACCTGCTACTGCAGGGGCCTTGTCTGTTTCAAGACTTACCGCGGCTGCGTTTGACGGCATGGCGGTTGAACGCCGGATCCTGAGGGAAAAAGGCATTCCAGAAGAAGTCATTCCTACTCTGGTCAAAGCCAGGAAGGACGTAACCGCAAAACATTATCACCGCATTTGGCGTAAATATGTTGCGTGGTGTGAGGCCAAGAGGGCCCCTACAGAGGAATTTCAACTGGGTCGTTTCCTTCATTTCCTGCAAACAGGACTGTCTATGGGCCTAAAATTAGGGTCCATTAAGGTTCAAATTTCGGCCCTGTCGATTTTCTTCCAAAAAGAACTGGCTTCAGTACCTGAAGTTCAGACATTTGTAAAAGGGGTGTTGCACATACAGCCTCCTTTTGTGCCTCCAGTGGCACCTTGGGATCTCAATGTGGTGTTGAGTTTTCTAAAGTCACATTGGTTTGAACCACTTTCCACTGTGGACTTAAAATATCTCACATGGAAGGTGTCGATGCTGTTAGCCTTGGCTTCAGCCAGGCGTGTGTCAGAATTGGCGGCTTTATCATATAAAAGCCCTTACTTAATTTTTCATTCTGACAGGGCGGAATTGAGGACTCGTCCTCAATTTCTACCTAAGGTGGTTTCTGCATTTCACATGAACCAACCTATTGTGGTACCTGCGGCTACCAGGGACTTAGAGGACTCTAAGTTGCTTGACGTTGTCAGGGCCTTGAAAATATATGTTTCCAGGACGGCTGGAGTCAGAAAATCTGACTCGCTGTTTATCCTGTATGCACCTAACAAACTGGGTGCTCCTGCTTCTAAGCAGACGATTGCTCGTTGGATTTGTAGTACAATTCAGCTTGCACATTCTGTGGCAGGATTGCCACAGCCAAAATCAGTAAAAGCCCATTCCACAAGGAAAGTGGGCTCATCTTGGGCGGCTGCCCGAGGGGTCTCGGCTTTACAACTTTGCCGAGCAGCTACTTGGTCAGGGGCAAACACGTTTGCTAAATTCTACAAATTTGATACCCTGGCTGAGGAGGACCTGGAGTTCTCTCATTCGGTGCTGCAGAGTCATCCGCACTCTCCCGCCCGTTTGGGAGCTTTGGTATAATCCCCATGGTCCTTACGGAGTCCCAGCATCCACTAGGACGTCAGAGAAAATAAGATTTTACTTACCGATAAATCTATTTCTCATAGTCCGTAGTGGATGCTGGGCGCCCATCCCTAGTGCGGATTGTCTGCAATACTTGTATATAGTTATTGTTACAAAAATTCGGGTTATTATTGTTGTGAGCCATCTTTTCAGAGGCTCCCTTGCGTTTATCATACTGTTAACTGGGTTCAGATCACAAGTTGTACGGTGTGATTGGTGTGGCTGGTATGAGTCTTACCCGGGATTCAATATCCTTCCTTATTATGTACGCTCGTCCGGGCACAGTATCCTAACTGAGGCTTGGAGGAGGGTCATAGGGGGAGGAGCCAGTGCACACCACCTGATCCTTAAGCTTTTATTTTGTGCCCTGTCTCCTGCGGAGCCGCTATTCCCCATCGTCCTTACGGAGTCCCAGCATCCACTACGGACTATGAGAAATAGATTTATCGGTAAGTAAAATCTTATTTTTTCACTGGTTCTTATTCTTTATTGTCAGTATCCAGTTACAATGATTCATAGTATTGATCATATCTATCTCCTTCACATTACATGATATTTGAGAGTCATTCATAAGCCTTCAAATATCTTGTGAAACTTTAGAAAATGTTATTCAGTTGTGGAGAAAAACAGACTGCTCTGGAGATACTGTATTTATTATTCACGAGACTGACTGAAATTGGACGCCACACAATAGGCTGCGGGACAGATCTTGTTTCAGCTGATGGTGGAAGCAGTGCAGGCTGGCCGAGAGGTTCACTATTCCTCCCTGTAATGGTATTTCTGTAACTTAGCAACGACAATTCCCCCAAATAATTGTCACTTTACTCAGCAGCTAATACTACTAAACAGCAGAAAATCATGCTTGTAAGTTTCTCCCTAATAAATAATCAGTAGCGGATCTTGCCACGGGCAAGCAGGACTTTTCCCCGGGGCGCCGCCTTCCGGAGGGCGCTGTGCGCCATTCGGAGGGCGCCGCACCAGGGCAAGATCCGCTGCTGCTGTGCCCCCCGCTGCCCGTTGCCCCCCGCTGCCGCTGTGAAGGGAAACTAGACGTGTACGCGTCTAGTTTCCCTTCGTGGAGAGGTCCTTTACTGTGCGGTGCGCGATGACGTCATCGCGCACAGCAAAGGTCCTCTCCACGAAGAGAACTAGACGCTACGCGTCTAGTTTCCCTTCGTGGAGCGGACCTTTGCTGTGCGGTGCGCGATGACGTCATCGCGCACCGCACATCATTTCAGTCTGTACAGGGGGCGTAAATGACCACGCCCCCTGTACGAAGCCACGCCCCCTATTGCCGCCCGGGGCGCACAGAGCGCCAGAACCGGCCCTGTAAATAATGTAACATTAGAGTGACAGCGCTGCAGCAGTAAAAACCAAGATTCTACAGGTAAAACATTACTAGCTGAATATATGATGCCAGTCTTCCTGGATCACTTTGACAGGAGCCTTGCATCATTAGTCTGTGGGGGACCCTGCTCCTCCTGCTATTTCACCCTGACACTGTGACTTCCTGCTAAACTCCTTTTCCCTCACTACATCCAGCGGGAAGCAGTTACATGACTAACAGGGACTGTTCTCACTCGTGTCGTTGGGTGTCCACGACACCCATAGAGTGGAAATATAACATGTGGCGAACGCAGCGTGCCCGCAAGGGACTTCGCTCCGCGTGTCCCCCCTGTGGCCCATCTGCAAGCACGGATTCCGGCGTCGGCATGGTGACTGGCTGTCTCCTGACCGCCGGTCACGCGTACCCAACCCCATACAGTCCTGTTTTAACCAAGGTTACTCATCGATCATCGATTGTTAGTAACCATTGATGGTGTGACACTACGGACAAATTGTTTGGACATCTATGGAAGGCCATTGATTATGTCTAATGGCAGCCACGGTCATGGCTATACCACTACGGATTGTCCTATCCTTATTATATCATTATCCAGTTAAGAACTGAGGGCATCCTTTGTAAGCAAGAGATGAAGATTGAATACAATAAGGTGCTCAGCCTCAGTGCTCCTTAATACATGTATACATTTTCGTAATCCTAGCAAAGTTTAACATTTGTCTGTTGTTGGGGAGAGCCTTCTACATGACTGTCTTGACTTCCTATCAGACACTGATTTACAGAAGGTCTACAAAGGCAGTCTGCATAGGCAGAATTGCTGGGGTGGTAGACTGCCCCCTTTAGGTCACAAATATAATTCCATATATGTTTTTAATCGTCGCTCATGTTTCATATAGTTATGTAATTGTCTTGTGTGTTACTGCATTGGCGGCTTAAAAATAAATAAATATTTTTTTCATTTATTGCTGGTAGTACATAATTATTAAAACAGAACTGGTAGAGATTGAGAAGGGCTCTCGGGAGTTGGGGGATCAACGGGAGATGGGTACAGCAAAAGTCACCTGATTGAACAAAACCTGCTTCTTGCTTGATTTACTGACAGATATCCCTATAAAGGCATGCAATATTTTTCATATGTGAAGATACTGATATTCACATATTTTAGGTTTGGTAAGTGTTTTTATTTGTTTTTTTGTTTTAAAGCTTTGTAAATGCTCTTGACTAGTTATAACCTTTTTTGAGAGTGTGTGTGTGTGTGGTTTTTTTTTTGTTTGTTATGGAACTTACTATTAAATGTGGTATATGGATTAATGTTTTTTTTTGCCCCCACAAGTAATTCATTTTGATTCACAGTTTTATAATTCCCTTTTATTTTACAGATACTATTCGAGACTGGTGAGAAAACGGAGTGCATCATGCTTTAAAGAGCTATATATACAACCAGAAACTCTCCCAAGATTCTTCAAATCTTAAGTTATTTTTCATCTTATGGACTTTGGAGAAATCTCCTGATTTGCATGCGTTTTGATTACCATGAATCTGCAGCCTCAGCAGAAGGCTTCGAATAAAAGAACAGGAAAAAAGATAACTTTTTTCAGTGAATCACAGGGCCATCCGGTGCCCAGCAAAGAGCAGGTAAAAGAGCAGCAGTTTTATGAGAGTGTGTCTCGTATGCCAATCTCCCAGGCTTCTGAGTTTCCCAAGACAGACGCTTTCTCTGTTGCATCCAGCAATATGCTGAACACAGTCCTGTACACTCAAGAGAGACCTGATTCTGTGAGACTAAGCCAGCAGCCAGTTACTGGCAAATGGAATGTAAATGAAAGGACTGATGCCACTTGGCAGGCTCAACAAGCTGGCATGTGGCAGAGAAATGCTTCTGGTTATGCTGTTTCAATGATGCCTTCTTATTACAACCATCATGAGCCGACCAAGAGAAGCCAAGATAAAGGGGTTGGGGTGTCTCAACTAGATATGTATGGAGATGCTCTTCAACAAATGATGTCTCAGAAGGCACAACTAGAACAGCACACGCTAGCTCGCCAACAGGCCCATTTAAACTCCATTCTGCAAGCTCAACAGCAGCACCAACAACAGCACCAGCAGCAGCAGCAACACCAACAACAGCAGCAGCAGCAAAATCAGCATCTTTCCTTACAGTCTTTCCAAATGGCATTTGGGCATCAAGGTCAGAAACCTTCTTTACAAGAACTATTCCATGTTTTTCCAGATGCTCAATCCAATGCTGCTTATGCGGCTCAGCAGAAACAACAGACGGCTCTTCCTAAGATGCAACTTTTTGAGAACTTTTACCCAACACCGCAACAGCAGCAGGCAGCCTATGGCATGCAGCAAGCCATTCGAATAGGTCCGCCTCATGCAGTTGCTCAGCAGAACATGCATGTAATAAATCAACAACAACGCGTTTCTTCATCCGAGGAATATATGAAAGCTCTTGCAGAGCAGAACAAGCAGGCTGTTTTGCCCAAAACGCAAATTCCCTTGCCTCGCAGGTCTCGTAGAATTTCCAAAGAAGGACTACCAAATTTGCCTTCCACAAGTGAAGAACAGTCTAATAACCCATACACACATCACCAGTATGAGCAGGCGGTACAACAGCAGTTAGATGCCCAAGAGCGGTACAAGAGAGGTTACCAACCAATGCCACGGAATTCTCAAATACTGGGCCAGGAAAATCAGTATGGCAATCACCACAATTCAGATCAGACTCCCCCACCTCAGAATGGTAGAACAAGAGAGGTCCAGACAACTGCTGAACAGAATTCAGTGGCGCCAAGTCAGCCTGCCGGAGCTGGTGCTGTCACGGTGATCCAGATGACCCGGCGGCGGCGACGCATATCACAGGAAGCCAATTTGTTTACCCTTGCCCAGAAGGCTGCAGAAATGCCAAACTTGGAAAACACTAAGGTAAGCAGGCTTTATAGTTTGGTTGTAAAAATGAATTTGATTTATTGGTATTGCCACCTACTCTTCAAACTATTGAATTCATCATATGGTTTGGAAAAGTAGTTTGTGTAGGGGTTGTTATACCTAGGGAGAATTAGACCAGCTGTGTTTCTTTATTGCTGTACTCCAGTCTAGTAGCAGCCATAGATTTTACTGCTTACTGTTCATGTTTTAAGAGGAGATAGAAACATATAATTTGATGACAGATGAGAATTATTTGGCCCATTAAATCTGCCCTTTTAGGGTTAGGTTATTAGGGTTAGGGGTTTGGGTATTAGTGTTAGAGTATTAGGTTAGGATTAATGGTAAGGATTGGGGTGTTAATGTTAGGGTATTATGATTAATGATGAAGGTATTAGTGTTATGGGTTAGAATTAAGAGTGAGGGTTGGGGTGTTAGGGTTAAGGGTGAGGGTTGGGGGGTTAGGATTAAGGGTTAGTGTAATAGTGTTAGTGGTTAGTTTAGGGGTTACATCTTGCCAGGCAATGCCAGCCACCTTTGTGCTTATAGGAGGAATCCGGAGAAAGGTCCTAAGTCCGCATGGTGAATATATTATGGAGTCAGATATGCAGTGAAAATGCAATTTATTTTATGATACCTGCACACTAATTTTTATCAAATCTCCTATATATTTGCCTTGTGAGTCTGTGCCTTGCCCTCTAACGCTGGGTGGAGTCACAGGGCTGGGGGGAATTAGCAGCTCCTGCCCTGTCCCAGAATACCACTAGCAGAATAGGACGGGAGCAGCAGCCACATAATCCACCCACCATCCCCACACAGAAGCCGCCAGGGGACGGACCCACCACAGTGCCAGGTAATCATGGGCACCTATACCCCAATGCCACCCGCACCACACACCGCCAAACCCCCCTCCACCAGCTCCCACATGCAGCCACTGACGGCCCTGACACCCCCAGACCCGACGCATAACGGACCAGCACACACACCCGCTAACCCCATAGCACCTATCCCACCCGCCGCACAAGCGCTCCATCTCCCAGACTCTCACAGCCGGCACGGACACGGTGGCCGAGCCACACCACGGCCGACCAGACAGCCGCAGCCTGCACCATCCCTCCCGCCCTCCGCACTCCCCCAGCGCCAGCTCCCGCACTGCAGCCGCGCCTGGGACCCACTGTTCCGCCACTTACGGCGCAGCATCACCCGTGCCTGACTGCTGCCTCCCCGGCCATCTTCTGCGCCACCCGCCCCTCCTAATGTGTATGGCGGCAATACACATTAGGAGGGACGGACGGCGCAGGAGACGGCTTCATAGGCCTCTTGCGCCGCGTACAGACACCCGCCGCCTCCTCCGCACACCGAACACAACGCTGTCTCCCACCATCCCCAGAGACCCGGACTGCACACCCAGGGACTGGGCTGCCGGCTCCACAGGCCAGAGACAGGGGACAGCACGCCTGGTACTGGGGACGCTGCACCAACTTCACAGGTGAGTGCACAGGCAGCACCGCGTCTCTGTATCCCCTCCCTGCCGCCCCACGTCTCTGCGTCCCCTCCCTGCGTCCCGCCTCTCTGCGTCCCCTCCCTGCCACCCCCTGCGTCTCTGCGTCCCCTGCCTGCCGCCCGCCTCTCTGCGTCCCCTCCCTGCCGCCCCCGCGTCTGTGTCCCCTCCCTGCCGCCCCCGCGTCTGTGTCCCCTCCCTGCCGCTCTGCGTCCCCTCCCTGCCACCCAGCGTCTCTGCGTCTCCTCCCTGCCACCCAGCGTCTCTGCGTCCCCTCCCTGCCAGCCCCGCCTCTCTGCATCCCCTCCCTGCCAGCCCCGCCTCTCTGCCTCCCCTCCCTGCTACCCCGCCTCTCTGCCTCCCCTCCTCTCTGCCTCCCCTCCCTGCCGCCTCGCCTCTCTGCCTCGCCTCCCTTCCGCCCCGCGTCTCTGCGTCCCCTCCCTGCCGACCCGCGCCTCTGCGTCCCCTCCCTGCCGACCCGCCTCTCTGCGTCCCCTCCCTGCCAACCCGCCTCTCTGCGTCCCCTCCCTGCTGACCCGCCTCTCTGCGTCCCCTCCCTGCTGACCCGCCTCTCTGCGTCCCCTCCCTGCTGACCACCTCTCTGCGTCCCCTCCCTGCCGACCCGCCTCTCTGCGTCCCCTCCCTGCCGCCCGCCTCTCTGCGCCCCCTCCCTGCCTCTCTGCGTCCCCTCCCTGCCGCCCCAGCGTCTGTCCCCTCCCTGCCGCTCTGCGTCCCCTCCCTGCCGCTCTGCGTCCCCTCCCTGCCGCTCTGCGTCCCCTCCCTGCCGCTCTGCGTCCCCTCCCTGCCACCCAGCGTCTCTGCGTCCCCTCCCTGCTGACCCGCCTCTCTGCGTCCCCTCCCTGCCGCCCCGCGTCTCTGCTTCCCCTCCCTGCCGCCCCGCATCTCTGCGTCACCTTGCAGCCGCGGACACACAGTAACGGCAACACGCCGCACGCACCACAGCCGCACAGACCGCTGCCGCCCGCCCCACAACCTCTCTCATACACCCGGCCCACACTGTACCGCCAGATGCCGTCACCACAGCGGCGCAACCCCCTCCACTTCCACATCCCCGTCACCCGCACTTGTCTGTGTGCCGGCCCCCAGCCTCACGCTACTCCTGCCCCCAAATCCACATAAAGTCCCTTCCCCACCCGCGCCACCCACTTCTCCCACACCCTCGGAACCCCCACAACCGCCCCTCCCCTACCGCCCTCAGACCCCGTCACCCACCCGCTGCAACATCCGCAACACCCCGTCCACCACTCCTGACCTTATCCGCCACACAATCGCACCTGCCTCTCTCCCACCCATAGCACCCATTCTCCTCCCCTACACACGGTACCTCCCGACCCCCTACCCCACCCACACCCGTGGCATCCACGAACCCCCCCCCCCCCCTCTCCACCACCCACAGCACCTCTGGGCCCCCTCAACCATCCACCCAACACCCACAACCAGGCCCTTCCCTACCCGCAGCTCCTTCAAAACCCCTCCCCCCCATCCCTGCTCCTGCCCCCCCGCACCACCTCTGGACCCCCTCCCCCATCCTCTGCCCTTACCCTCTGCACCTCCCAACCCCCCGCACCCATCTGCGCCCCCCCCATCCACCCCCTCCACCCGTAGCATCTACAGACACCCTCCCCCATCCGCACCCCTCCCCATCTGCCCGCCCTCCACCCGCAGCATCTACACACACCCTCCCTTCATCCGGAGGCCCCCCGCACCCACCCCTCCCCCCGCATGGCACCCCCACACCGCCTCAGAAAACCACACCTGCCTTTCCCCCACCCGCAACACCCCCGCCCTTCCCCCACCCATAGCACCTCCGGCCCCCACTCCCCCGCCCATCCCCACCTGCAGCACCTCCCAACTCCCTTCCGCATCCGCCCCTCCACCTGCGGCATCTACAGACACAGTCCCCCCCCCCCCCCCTGCTGCATTCTCTACATCGTGCCTTGCAGGCGCTGTTCACGCCGTGGCAAGAGGCGACGCCCACCTAACCATCCGCTGGCCTTACATTGCGTAATATTTGACCACTAACAACAGTAGGAATGCAGGTAATACTCCATATAATCATATATTCAACCACACAAAGACGTGAAGGGGGCGTAGCCCCCTACGACGGTGTGAAGAGCGCCCGTAGGGCGCGTTGAAGCACCTAGTATTATATTAATTAAAAAGCTATATTTTAAGTGTACCGTCTAGCACCATCTTTTAATCATATTAATTTTTATACATTTAGTAGCGCTGGTTATTTTCTGCATCTGTGTTGTGTAGTATCCATTCTAGCACCCTGCACCTGTCACAACCCGTGCAGTTCCTCTTTCCTGCCTGGGGTGTCGCTCCGTGCTCTAGTGCTTCTAGCACACTCTGATATGCATCTCAGTGCTAGAAGCACCAGAGCAGAGAGCAACACCCCAGGCAGGAAAGAGGAACTGCATGGGTTGTGACAGGTGCAGGGTGCTAGAATAAACACTATTATTTGTCTCAGTACTTTCACGTTCAGGCAAACTATCATTTGCATATTATCGCTCTTGCGACTCTACCAGCCGATACAAGAGCAGACGTTCAGCTCCCACCTCTGAATCAGGCACTTTTTAAGAGAGGTTGGTTAAACTGGCAACCAAGGAACTTGGGCTTCCTGATCTGGTCTCTGTTGCAGGACATAGATATAAGTTAGCACCTCTGCACTGTACAGCTATATACTAGAACTGCTTTCAGAGCAGAGTTCCCTGTCCAGTTTCCTTTATATTGAGTGGCATCAGCTTAGTCTTATGCAGCTTTCTGGGGAACTCCCAAAATATTTTGGAGATTTCAAAACCTCTGTAGCTTCTAGAAACTGTACGCTTACCAATCCCTTTGGAAAACTATATACAGTAGATGTCTTTAAAAGCCTCAGTCATATAGTAACCAGCACCCAAATTCCCCAGTGGCTGGGGTTTTAAAGTTACCTGATTGTTACTGGGAATAGCCATCTTGTTGACTTAACCAATGAATGAATGGGAGTTACAGATGGGTCCTCCGTTATCTTGGCTGTTTCTGCGTCTAGACGGAGGTTTAGTCACGCCTAGGTGACAGCTTAGGTTGCTGAGTTTAATCACGGACAGGCGCATTGAGGCATGACTAGATACTCAGCATGCAATACACATCTCCACCACTGTGTGGCTAATGCTCCACTAATCCAGTACTTTAGTTCGAATAGCGGTGGATTGATCTACAGTACAAGCTCTGGCAAATGGTCAATGACGACTGTAATGTTAATATACAGTCCTGTACTGCACACTGTACACACAGATGGTGACCAATGGTCAGACGGAGAGAGTAAAAACTAAATAAAAAATAGTTTATACAGATGCAAATGAACGTGTTAAAACACTTGTGTATACAGACGCAACTAATGTGTGAAAAGAATAATGTAGCTCATTGACGTAAAGAATGTACAGTGCACTAAATGAGCGTCCGAGTCCCTTAACGGCATAAACGAACACCAATGGGAAGGAATCGCTGCTTGCATTACTTTTACGCATGAACTTGTGTATCTTCCATGCAGCGACGTGGGCTAGCGGTGAAGGCTCCCGCCTCCCACGCTGAGAGTCCCGAGTTCGATTCCCAAAGTGCCAAGCTATATATATATTTTTTTCCCCCCTGACATTCACTTTATTATTATTTTTTTCTGTGTAATCCATTGTAATACATTCAATGGAAGGGTGCACACAGGTTTCACATAAATCAGGGTACATCTGCATGAGCGTCTGATTCCGCTATCTAAAATACACAGCGGTAATGAGCGCCCGTAGGAATACCAATAAATATAAATGAGTGTATCCTGACGCAATTAACTGCTCAAGCAACACAGTACT
Source organism: Pseudophryne corroboree (assembly GCF_028390025.1). NCBI lineage: Eukaryota > Metazoa > Chordata > Amphibia > Anura > Myobatrachidae > Pseudophryne > Pseudophryne corroboree. The sequence continues at coordinate 73,871,584 of NC_086455.1, read as the reverse complement.
GTAGATCATCGGCGATAGAGAATCTGTGTTGTACTTTACGAGAAGGGATCACTGCTACTGTACCATTTACACACCTACAGTATCACCGCGACTGCAGTTCTCTATGATTTTCAAATACAGCATACTGTAGTATTGTGTTGCACGTTTATTGTAACCTGACCTCCCTCCTCTGTCTACTGTATGAACTGTGTAGGCTGCCAGGGGGGAAGGGGGTTGGGGGTAGGGAGAGGCAGTGGAAAATACCGTGCTTTGCGATATGAGCGTCCGAGTCCACTAACGGCATAAACGAACACCAGTGGGAAGGAATCGCTGCTTGCATTACTTTTAAACATGAACTTGTGTATCTTCCATGCAGCGAAGTGGACTAGCGGTGAAGGCGCCCCACGCTGAGAGTCCCGGGTTTGATTCCCAAAGTGCCAATCTATATATTTTTTCCCCCTGACATTCACTTTATTAATTTTTATTTCTTTGTAATCCATTGTAATACATTCAATGGAAGGGTGCACACAGGTTTCACATAAATCGGGGTTAATCTGCAGGAGCGACTCATTCCGCTCTCTAAAATACACAGCGGTAATGAGCACCCGTAGCCATACCAATAAATATAAATTAGTGTGTATTCTGACGCAACTAACTGAGCAACACAGTACTGTAGATCGTCGGCGTTAGAGAATCTGTGTTGTACTTTATGAGAAGGGATCACTGCTACTGTACCATTTGCACATCTATCAAAGCGACTGCAGTTCTCTATCTGATTTTCATAAACAGTACAGTATTATGTTGTACATTTATTGTAACCTGACCTCCCTCCCTGTCTTACTGTATGAACTGTGCAGGCTCCCGGGGGAAGGGGGGTGAGGGTAGGGGGAGGTGGTGGCTTAATACCGTGTTCTGCATTATGAGCATCCAAGTCCCTTAATGGCATAAAGGGGAGAGGTGGAGGGAGGAGGGGGGGATTAACCAGCGGAGTTCAGAGACGCTGTCGAAAATATTGTCTGTCGGGACCCAAAAAAAGAAACCAATAAATAAAAATAATGTGTACAAAGCAATGGTCCATTGACGTTCGGTTTATGTGAGCTATTAAATTCAATTAAAATGGGATTAAATCTTAATATCTCCGGTTCTGAGGGTCCAATCAGCTCAGAATCCAGATTGGTATGGAAGGGGAGATGATTAGCTACCGGAAGATACCAACCCCAAGTTTCTGAGACCCCCACAAGGCTCATGGCAAGTGTCGGAACCCATGGTGGGTCTGAATTAACAGGCCCATTATAAAACAAGGTGAATATAGATACTATGCTCAGTGCGCATTAATTGGAGCAGCTTAGTGATGTATCAAGGTGACCTAGAGGTAACTCTCTAGAAAATACCTCCAACCCAGCAAGTGGGATAAACGTGCAAAGAAAAAAATGGTACCAATACATACACCTAGCGCATCAAATGGAAATTGAAGAGCCACTATAACCAGTAGTCCTCATGTATGAATTTCCCCAGAAAAAAACAATGAAAAGTGCATATAGTGAAGCACAATTTTCACAATGTACATGGAAGTTTTTCCGATTAAAAAACATTTATTGTACACATATAAAACATTGATTCACACACAGTTAAAAGTGTGATAACAGCAGCAGGATAACACAAAGTGCAATGTGTCTAGCAGCAATTAGGATATCCACACAGGGAGTCCAAATGGACAATTACCAGATTTAGATGAAAAGAAGGCATATAGGTATAAAGTCCACAGCAACTGCAGCGGCTCCTTCACCTTCCGTCCGATAAAGAGTCCAGGATCTCCCTCCAATGGTCAAATAGATATAGCCCATTATAGGCTATGGGAAAATGGGTCCACTTTGCGTCCAGATATCTCTGGTTCTGGGTGTCCCAGAGACATGGGACCGGTAACCATGCAAGAGGAGACTCTTGGCTTTCGGGGCAGACCAACCACTAGTTTATGTCCGCCCAGCTTGCACGGGATGCAGGGTTTCTGGCTAGATAGAACATACAGTACAGAGATGCTAAGCACTGTGATTTGGCATCCAGGAACTTAGGGAGGAGCTTTTATCTCTCCCCATTATACTTATAAAGATAACATTTGCCGCTGTAGCCATTACAGCAGAGTACGTTACAAGCTGTTCGTGCTATTAAGTACTCAAATAGAAAATACTGTACAGAGATACTAAGGACGGTGATTTGGCATCCAGGAACTTAGGGAGGAGCTTTTATCTCTCCCCATTATGCTTAGAAAGATAACACTTGTCGCTGTACATTACAAGCTGTTCATGCTATTCAGTACTCAAATGCAAAATGCTGTACAGAGATTCTAAGCACGGTGATTTGGCATCCAGGAACTTAGGGAGGAGCTTTTATCTCTGTCCACTATACTTAGATAACACTTGTTGCTGTAGCCTTTACAGCAGAGTACGTTACAAGCTGTTCGTGCTATTTAGTACTCAAATAGAAAATATTGTACAGAGACGCTAAGCACAGTGATTTGACGTCCAGGAACTAAGGGAGGATCTTTTATCTCTCTCCATTATACTTAGAAAGATAACACTTGTCGCTGTACGTTACAAGCTGTTTGTGCTATTTAGTACCCAAATACAAAATACTGTACAGAGACGCTAAGCACAGTGATTTGGCATTCAGGAACTTAGGGAGGAGCTTTTATCTATCCCCATTATACTTAATACTACGGGATTTGGACGCTCACATATCCCTAACATCAATAGACCATACTATACCTATAACACGTTCGTTTGCGTCTGTAAATGCTGTACTATTTGCGTCTGTACTGTATGTAATGTTATAAACTGTATGACATACTGTAGCATAATGAGACGCACCAGTAAAGTAGTTCTTACACTGTAGTTCACTATTGTATTTTAATGGAGACCACATGCATGCGCATTGGTGATTTTTCAAAAGTGACATCTGGTGGATGATTGCAGGTATTACACTCAAAGGTAACGCCAAATGCTCTGTGCGCCTCCCTACGACTAGGCGCGCCTCCTTGTGCCCAAGCACGCTGCGTATGCCCGATCGCGACTAACGCCTCAGCAAGCCAAGATAACGGAGGACCCATCTGTAATAACATCACTGAAGCATGATCAGCCTTTCGCTAGTGAATTGACAGGATGCATACTGATTGGGTAAAAAAAAGATAAACATTGTATTTTTAAATGTGTTCACTTTGAGCAAAGGGAATGGGGAGGAAAGCATGTCTCATAGGCTTTCTCAGATTAAATTGTGCTAGTCCACTGGTGAATTGATGGATCTTGTAATTTTCTTGAACCTTGTTAGCTAATTATCTTACAGACCTGAAATGTGCACCTCTTTGGGCCTCCTATATATGGGTGTTAAAATGAAGCGCTCAGGGTGTGACCCAATTTCTGTTACAGGCTCGCCTTCTGTCACTTCAGTGCATGAAATGGTCACCAGCATTAATGCATGGGGCAATATAATAATAACCTTCCAGTTCAGTGCCCATTGCATGCTTTGTACAGTCCAGTGCTAATGACAGAGGTAAAATCTGCTGCAGGACCGGCAGCTGCCATCAGTGGTGACCCAAAGCCCTGCTCCCTTCTGATGTGCCTGCAGGCAGCTGGCTTCCATCTCCACAAGGAATGTGTAACCGCAGAATGCCATGCATGTCCACATTCTAAACCTCCAGAATTAAAATCTGCCTGAGTGGCTGGAAAGGGACTCTGATGATCTCTGGCTGTCTTAGCGGCATGCAGTGGAGGTAGAGGAGGTGTCCAGCCATCGGTGGTGGTAGGAACAGGGGTTGCTCTGCATTTCCTTGGGCATTGAGTTCAAAGTTTGTGGAGTGACCCCCCCAGCTACACTACTTGCTTGATACACTTTGCAAACGCTCTTTAAAGGTTCTATTAAAAGTGAGAACAAAGTACAAGGTGTTTGTATATTACCCTAGTACACAATAATACATATCTCTTTACTGGGGTACAGTTGCTGTAACAGATTATAGTCAGCGACACTACTAAATGGGTGGTCTTCAGTATGCCGAATGTCGGGATCCCGACGCACAGTATACCGGCGCCAGAATCCTGACATTCGGCACACCGACAGCTATTCTCCCTCGTGGGGGTCCACGACCCCCCTGGAGGGAGAATAAAATAGTGCGGTGTGCGTAGCGCGCCACCGTGCCCGCAGCGTTGCGAGCACAGCGAGCCCGCAAGGGGCTTCTTTGCGCTCGCCACGCTGTCGGTAAGCCGGCGGTCGGGCTCCCGACGCCGGTATGCTGGTCGCCGGGAGCCCGAGCACCGGCATACCGTACTACACCCTACTAAATGATCTCATATAGGTTTCTTTTTTTGTGTGTGAAAATATTTTGTCAGGCACAATAATGTATCAAAACAATGAATGTATGAAAGGGGATTTGGTGGTTTGTATAGATGCAGTTCCCGTAATTGTATTGCAAGTGATGGTGACTTACATTATTAAAATTTTACAGCACATGCATCCTACTTTAAGGGACGGCAACCAAAAAGATATCTGCTTTCATTTCTAGTACTACACCATACATAATTTCACTGTGTTATAACATATGGAAATATTCTGAATCCCTATCTTAGGGTACAGGAAGGACTACTCTGAGGTAACATGGCAGTGGTGTGTAGTCAAAATGTTGAGATTCGGAATGCCGACAGGCACGATGCCAACAACTCATCTTAGTGTTAGGGCTTAAGTGCACTAAAAACACTAGGCAGCAATTCTCATGTTCGGAATGTTGGCGTTACACATGCCGACATTTTGCTCCACACCCATGGAAGCCTGTGTTTCTGGTGTTAATGATATCTGTCACAGATCGCTCAGCATGCAGGCCAATCTAGCACCGGCGATAGCGACGCGCAGGGCCGTGCATCACTATCGCTGTGGGGCATACACACGGAGAGATCTAGTCAGATTGCTTTGATTTTAAGCACAGATCTCTCCGTGTGTACCCCGCTTACGGGAAACTGGGGCAGATGTATTAAGCCTGGAGAAGTGATAAAACGAAAAGTGGAAGGTGATAACGCACTAGCCAATCAGCCTCAATATGTAAATTGACCGCTACGAGCTGATTGGCTGGTGCGTTATCACCTTCCACTTATCATCGCTTTATCACTTCTCCAGGCTTAATACATCTGCCCCAGTGTGACCACAAACTAGCAGCACAGTGCTAAAATGAGTTCCACTTCTTCCCTGTGAAGTCAGTTAGAGCGGAGCGTTGCATTGCCTTCTGTCTTATGTGAGAGGGAAAATGAATCTCTGGGTTGCTATAAATAAAGGCAAAGTGAATGGCCAGGGCAGAAGGGAACACGTGAGAGGATGCAGTCTCACATTTTCTGGCCCCTGCCCATAATAATGTAATAATCTCCTACTGGCATCCTTGCAGCCTGCAAGGAAACACTTTCACATCAAATTATGTTTTCTGTGCAAGATGATTAGTTAGCTGTTTTATCCATTTATAGTCAAATTAAAAGCTTGCTGTGCTGCGGAACATACCTGTGCAGATCTCTGTTACAGTTGTGTTGCTGCCATTGAATAGAACTGATTGCCTTGCTTTATTTATAAGTGTTTCATTTAGGAGATGAGCAACCTGGTTGGATAGTTGTAGTAGAACTAAAAGTCCCAGCATATCCTGCCAATCAGAGGTACTACAACAGCTTCCAAAGTCTGATCTATTTTTTTCAGGGTTGGAAAAAAAACTGATTAAAAAAAAACAAAAAAACAAAAATTTTTTTTTAAACCAAATTTTTTTTTTTTTTTTGCATTAACGTTTAAAAAAAATAAAAATGTAATCTGGTTTGTTATAATACTGTGAAACATTGCTATGTATTAGAAACCTTAATCAACCAAGTTTTAATGCTTTCTAACATTAACAGTCCAAAGTAATTAGGCTTTGATATGATTTATTTGAAATCTTTCGATAAAACCAATTTTAGTCTAAATATAATTAAAACATGCAAAAGTGCTTTTCAGAGAAACGCTGAAACACAAAAAAAGGAGTTAAGTATTAGCACTGTATATGTCACTGGCATTAAACATTTTTGAATAAAAACACTAGTTTAGATGCCTTTTCAGTTCCCAGTCTGTTTCAAAGCTTCAAATGAACTAAACCAAAAGAAGAAAAATTCTTTCTACACTAGCTGAAAATGATGGAGCAGTCAGAAGTTGGGGGAGAAGCTTGATGCTAGGCAGATTTAGTACCTCTCTTATCTGATTCACCACCCTATATCTTTGTTGTGTATGTGATTTACTGCATTGGTTCAGCTTACTTAGATGAAGACCACAAGCAACAAGAATGTGGAATAAAAACAGGGATTCCCTTACAATAGGCTATTTTTTAAGAAGTCACGGTGTTGTGCCTGTAGTCACAGCATATTAAAAAAAAAAACAACATTTGGTTTAAACCAATGCGGTTTAAACCAGCCAACCGTGATTTTTTTTTTTTAATGTATATTTGCTGTAAAATCTTTTATAAGTGTGTGTGTGTACACACATTCGTAGATAATACTGTTTGCGGTGTAGCTTCTAATTAGATATATATTTTAGCTGATGATAGTATACCACCAACTGTTCAAATATGTGATGGGAGGTTCTATATATATGATATAAGTGTAGAGAATATTTGGAGCCAGTGGTAGAGGATCTTATGGGCATATGTATCCATTAGATACACAAGAGGGACAGTTGGGATCCAAAGTCGGGAGCAGTATTTCTCTACTTTCCCCATTCTACAGACTTAGTAGCTGACATTACGGGAATTGCTAGTACTTGTGTTAATCTTGTTGATTTTTCTTAGAATTGGTTAGGCCAGGAGTTATATCGATAAGGGCAATCTGATTGACTGTTTTTGGTGTTGCAGGATAGTGATGCATTAAAGGGCAAGAACGAGACCACAAAAGACAAAGTGGATTTTGTGGTTCCTCCCTCTGCTAAGAAGACCAGAACAGAAGGAGACATGAAGCCTTTGGTTATGCCGGTATCTGTACCGGTTAAATTGGATACTGGGCGTGATGAAGAAAGGATCCAAAGGACAGTAGTGTCTGAAAGGGAGCCCTTGCCATCTATGCAGTCTGTAATAGTGACACGGCACCGAGCCGGCCAGACAGATATGCCAGCACCTTCACTTCAGGTGAGCCCATTACACCTCTCTGTAGGGTTCTATCAACTAAATAAGTGGACGTCTGGTCTACTTAAGGGGTCAGTCCAGTTAGCTTTGAGCTCACTCGCAGTGCGAGTAAGTGCGGCTGTATGGCCCACTTACGGTACAAATGGACTTACAGTTTTTAGATGCAGCCCCTTAGATGGGCTTGCCTATGGGGCTGCATACAAAAACCTGCGAGTCCGGGCTGAGATCGAGCCGTGAGGGGGGCGAGTAGCAGTGGTGTTCCAACGGCAACTCACCCCCTACACAGCTAATTGGATTGAGCGCTTTGTGTTTATTTTAAAGCGCCATTATCATCTACCTCTTACTAACCTGGCAATTACTTTGGCCTAGTAAATCTCAACTCCATTCCTCAAGTCCCCCAAACAGAGATCATGTTTTCGGTCAGTGGAGACAGATAGTATAATTACCATACCTCCCAACTTTCTTCACAAGGCAATCGGGACTCCCGCATGGCCTCAGTAAAGGGGCGAAACCTTGCAGAATGCAGTGCTCGCGAGCCACGCCTCCCTGTGAGCTGCTGGTATGCCCCTAGTCCCTCTGACTGCCATAAATAGATGTTGAGCTGTAAATGATAGAGAGCCCCACAACTGCCCCCCCCCTCCCCCCCCAAGTGTCCTGCAAAAATCAGGACAGTTGGGAGGTATGAATTGCTGACCCACCAAAATCGATTACCTCACCTATGCATGATGAAAGAAATCCAGAAAACATGACCTGTTGGGGGTTACTTGAGGGTTAGAGTTGAGATCCACTGATCTACCCGTAACCATGGGCTTTCTCTGTGTAGCCGCTTTTCTGGGACTCTGCCACATCTGTATTACACAGGGAGTTTAAAAAGTCCCTCCGAGTGAGTGCTATCTCTGGCTGCAGATCTTCTGTACAGCCACGGGAGGCTAGAGGCGGACAGTGGGAAATCACGGAGCCGCCAGAGGCCCTGCAGCCAGGCCGTATTTCCTGTAAATAAAGTGTTTAAAAACAATTATGTTGTCACATTACTTAGCACACACATTTTGTGTGGGGAGATTTGCTTAGCACACAGTCACTGCGTTGGGACTTTTTGAATTCCCCGTAGAAACAGCTATCCACCTGTATTCGCCACTCAGTGGTGTGGAGTGGGATTGAGAAGGAGAAGTAATCAAAAGCATTCTCTCCAGTTTTGACCAGGAGCAACCTGGGAAAATAATTAGTACATACAGCTGTTTGTGGAGCTCTTCTGAATAAAATCCCCCCCCCCCCCCCACAAAAAAACACCCCCACAGCCAACAAGCATTTTTGTCAGTCTCCTTAAGTGAAAGGGAAAAAAGGTGATTTGTTGCAAGTCAGCAGTACATAGTGAAATAATGGTACTTTCCCCTTTATACTCCCCAACTCTGCCAAGGTCCAGTGGTCTTAGCCCTTTAGTCTGTGCTCTGGAGATGTGGTGCAGAAGCCAGCAGTTAGTAGCTGCAAGTTAAACTGTGATACAGCTTGGATAAAACAGTATGAGCCATGTACAGGTGGTAGGAACGTTACATTGTAGTTAAGCCTGTAGCTACAGCATGGGGAGTACATAGACCCTCTGGACTTTTAGCAAGATTTTTCATTTACTGCCCATCATCTCTTATGTATTGGTAACTGTTATCTTCACACCTCTGCAGCTCGGTGAGACCCCTCCATCGTCAGAAGGGGAAACTCTGTCCCGGAAGCCTAAGCAACGACCAAGACCTAAACCACTGTTCATCCCTCCCAAACCTGGCACATTTGTAGTTCCAGTATATTCCAATATAACTCCTTACCAGAGCCACCTGCGCTCACCTGTACGGGTTCCTGAGCACCTCAATGACAGAAACTTTGAGTTGCCTCCCTACACACCACCTCCTATCCTCAGCCCAGTGCGTGAAGGGTCTGGACTTTACTTCAACGCCATCTTGTCTGCCAGCACACATTCAATGCCCCCATCGATCACCGCAAAGAGCAGCACAAGAACCCTGCTGAGATCCAGTAAGTGTTTCTTATTTCACAAGATAATCTGTTGAGATGGTCAATCATTGTGCCAGGCTGTGCTTCCCTGGTGATGATGCCATATTTACACAAATGTCTCATGTTCAATGTAGATTACCACACGTGCATCTAGCTTGGGCGTAATAGTCACCTATGAGATTATTCCAAATTGGCCTATACTCATTCATGTTCCTCCAGTCTGAGGCATGAGTACAGTGCTCTGAAACAGGAGCTGCTGCTGTAGAACTACACATCCGAGCATGCCTTGCTGCAGTTTTATCATGCCCTACCAGCAAAACTGGCATGGTGTGTGGGAAGTGTAGTTCCACAGCAGCTGCAGTGCTTACCTCTGTTCCAAAAGATGGTGTTTGTTACCCTTGTGACCAGAATGATCTCTCTCCTCTTCTGGCATGCATTCATTCATAGCCGTGCCGTGGTTTTCCAAGGAGTATGAATTGACTGACTGCATAGTTCCACCATTCTCATAAAATAGGGGGCCAGTGTGGTTTTCTTAAAGCAGTTCTTTCATGTAGCTGCCAGCTACAACTAAACAGACCATTTTACTAAAATATTAACAAACCATCAGCATTTTCCTGACGTTATTCTGTTACTAGAAAACGTCTCCAAACCTGAACGCTGGAGGAGAGGGAGGTCTTGAGAGTCTAAATAAGCTGCAAAAATCCTTCACATGGCACCTTAATGTCCTGGTGTCAGGACACTGTCTGATGTCTGTGGATCATCCGTACTGTCTGATGCAGTGCACTGCGCTTTGTATGGACTGGTTTCTTTGCAGCCGTGCTGATTCTGTGTTTGTTACTGAATAATTGCCACTGATATTTGTTGCCCTACAAGAACAAATACAATTCACTGATAATACCAGGAAGATGTATTATTTATTGTCGGTTATTGAGCCCTGTGGCTTATCTATCATGCTGGCCACTAGAGGACTGCAAGTCTGGTATCATAAGGGGCTTATCACTAAGATACAAATGTCATGTATAGTGAATGTTACATTACTACTATTTTGTCCTTTAGCAGTGGTACTAGCACCAGTAACACTGGACTTGGTGCAGGGGTGCACGCAGCGCCGATTCAGACGCAGCTGGCCAATGGTTTTCGCACTGCGCAAGCGTCTGAGTCACACTACGTGGTGATTATTGTGTGATGGCGGTCACAGATAGGATTAAGACATAGAGTGATAGACAGCGGGCATTTGGAGGAGGTAATGGAGTGGCAACAAAAAGAAATCCTGCAGATGTCGCGACCGTTTTCGGGCGTATGTGTCAGTGACTGTGCCTACCGATGCAGAGTCACTGGTCCCGATGTCTCAGTTCAGGCCACCATTCTGAGAAACCAGAATGGTTAGTGGTCCATTGTGCAACTGATGTTGCATCTTCATACACAAGACGCAGAACGTAGATGCTGATTGTGGATGTCTCCGTACACCACTGCCGTGACATTTGTATATTGTCGCATGGCCAGTGCGAATAAAGACGCAGCTGCGACGGGAATTATGGTCACCTCTGCATCAAGCCGACTGTTTATAAGAAGGAATAAAGGAAACATAAAAAGGAGTAAAAATATCATACCGGAAATAGAATTAAAACCAAATTCCTGCTTAAACAATGGCTAAAACCTTTGTTTGTTTTTTTGTCCAGTAACAGCTCCGTTTCTTATATCTGTACCAGATTGTAATAAATGGAATGTACTCTTTGTTTAGGCATTAAATATAATGATCATTGATAAGTTGTGCACGATGAGCAGTATGGATCTGGAACATGTATTGTACACCTGTGATAACTCTGTTTTGTTTGCAGACAGTGGAGAGGACATGCCACCTTTGCTCACTGTAATGGGAGAAGTAACGCCAGTTAGCATTGAACCGTAAGTCTGTAGTCTTCCTCTGGATCCTATTAAAAAGATGCTGTCTCATTGCCAGGGCATGCTACCACTGATCTAGGAGTAATTAAGCATTAAGAAGGATTCTTTTGCACTCTGCTCTAGATTCCATAAACATGGGTGATATGTTTGTGCACCCATAGTCAAATTGCATGTTTTTAGACGGAAAAGAGAATTAAAACATCTTTTGTCCAGTTCAAATATTAATATGTCCTAATTTGTCATGTGCTAGTTCAGACACCTAGTCAGTCAGTACTTGGAAATTACAAACGTGTCTTATAGCCAATTAGGAGTCTCTATTCTTGATTCAAGAGTTATTCCCATTCTGCTAACTGCACAATAGTCTCAGGTGTTGCATGTGCTGCATTTTGGGCGGCTATGATCATTTCCCAAACCTGCAACTTACCTTTCTGTACGAATGCCACGCTTGATATTAGTGTAGTTTGGAATCCTTGTCCTGCAGAAATATCCAAGCTTTTATCTGCTAATATCTCCTCTGACTCTGGAACATTGAGGTTCATCGGGATGATATTCCCAGTGCCATTGGTCCCATGCATTACCATTCGCAGTGGTTCTGTGGCTGCTCCAGAAAGTGAAATGTATTGTTTCAATAGTCCACAGAGCTATGTTCAGTATTGTCTGTTGGTGTACATACTTCAGATGTTGACTTTAGTGATGATATTGTAGGAAAGTATTTCCTCTTGACAGCTCCTCCATGCAGATAGTTTTTGTGTGAAACTGGTCGTGTGCTCCCACATGCTGGAAAACAGTCCAACTAGGGGGAGAAGCCAAACATGATGGGTTTCAAAAAAAAAAAAAAAATGATTCACAAATTCTGTGTTTTTGTGATGTAACGATTCTCCAGTCCACCAATGTGCGCCCGTATTGCTGATATTTTACAGTGATTCACAGATCAGTTTTATCCAAAGATCAGATCTGTGAATCATGAAAGTGCCCCTTTTATTTTTAAAATACTAGTAACGTACTAGCAAGTTGACTGATTGTTACCATGCATTGGCAATCTACAGCCCCGATTGGTCCGTGAAATCCAACATGTTGGGCAGCCAGATTTACCGATCCGATCACTTTTTTTAATCAGAGTCTTTTTGGATCAATCATCTCCAAAATTATTGCCCCAATTGATAGCTTATATATGGACCCTATAAGACCTAACAAGTGAATCTGGGTTCAGGGCCTTAACTGGAAGGGTGCCCCAACATTTGCACATGCAACATCCACTATTTTGTTTTCAGTTTTCTACATTCAACTAATATAAAACATGCAGATACGTCATATTAAGGTATCGCAATGTTCTACACTGAGGTCTGCTGATAGTGTGCTCTGCACAGCCTGCTGAGATTCCCTTGCCCTGCAGTAAAGAGTTCCTAGAAATGTCTGCTTACTATTATTCAGTTCTGGCAAGTGCGGAACAGCATATAACTGCCATGCCTAAGAAACGAATCCACTGCTGCACTCATCTCCCACTTGTAATAGCTGCTAATATGCACAGAAATGAAGGAGTCTATTTACTAAGCTGTGGATGGAGATAACGTCACAGCCAACCAGCTCCTGTCATTTTTCAAACGCAGCCTGTACCATGGCAGTTATGAGCTGATTGGTTGGTACTTATCTCTGTCCACTTTATCTACGTCCAAGACTTAAGGCAGCCGCAGCCTGGATTGCATGTGATATCTTGCATGTGACATATTGCATGCGATCCCGTTTCCCGCTGCTGGAGCCAGCCCTGATTTGGTGGTCGTACGTGCAGGACGTCCGATCTCTGACTCCAATGCGCACGGGACCACGCATCTGATCGGCTGTCAAACACATCCGATTTGGTCACTTTTCACCCGATTTCTCGGCCCAATCCATTGGACTTGGTGAAAAGAGGCCATATCGGACAAGTGTGTGGCCACCTTAAGTAAAGTAAATAGAGCCCTAAGTTCTCTATACAAGATGTATTCTCCTATACAGCATGCTTACATGGATAGTCTTACAACAATAGGGTATAGTTCCTCTTTGATGTAACCAGCAGGTCCTGCTGGGATTGTAATTCAGCAGCAGATGTAGGGTCACGGTTTGCTAAAGACTGATTTCAGGAATGGATAAAGCTGTTGCTGATGAAAGATTAATGCCCCTACACATCATACAGACTTTCCCGTACGGATTACGTGTGACACTGGATAAGAGCACAGCATTCAGACACTGAGGTCATGCTGCAGATTACACTTATGCAGAATACGGGACATTGTATAGTACAGTGTGCTCAGAAGAATGTATTGTATTTATGGAATCTTTCTTCTCTGAGCAGAGATGTGGTTATAGGATAAATTCTTTGTGTATGTTTTTTTTTGTGTGCTTGGTGTCCAATTGAGCCTTATAATATTCATTCTACCTACAGACGCATTAACATAGGGCCACGTTTCCAAGCGGAGATTCCTGATTTCAGGGACAGGGGTTTGGCATTCGCTGATAAACCTAAAGCTGACTTGGTCTGGTTTCCCTGGGAGGATTTGGAGAACAACCAAGGTGAGCAGGCAGCACTTGCTCTATAGAAGATCACTAATCTAAAATCGACTGCCTTATGTAAGAGTCACACACAAGTCACACACATGAGTGAGAAAGTCACAGGAGCCTGGCAGAAGGGGAGGGAGTGTGTGCTCCTGCATGGAGACATAAAATAGACCTCTGTGATAACAATAGCCTATAATCAGCATAAGCACATATCCAGTGTTGGCAAGGTATGATTAACCTATGGCCAGCTTGTACTATAGGTGTAGTGGTTCTTTGAATCTCTAAATCTACATGATATGAAGCATTAGATTGTTACCTCTTAGTACTGCGGGTATTGTGCGGAGATGCCTCCTCTATAGTGCCCAGGGTATATTTACACTAAATCCAAACAACAATATCATAAGACTAGGCGACCTGTATACAATTCCATAACATTACGTAGGACCCACACATCATTGTGACTAGGCTTGGATGTGTGGGGACAATACAAATTTGCATGTTCCCGCTGTGCCACCTATAGATTTTGATTGCGTAGAGAGTGTTGTTAAAGCGCCAGTAAGTTTCTAGCCTGGTGACAGTGTCTCTAACTCCTTGTTTCTGGTTGACAGTGGTGGAGTTGTTGACGGCAGCGTGTTCCAGCATCATGCCAGGCGGAGGCACCAATCAAGAGCTGGCGCTTCATTACCTTCACGAGTCCAAGGGAAACATTTTGGCAAGTCTGGTCACATTATCCTATCCTTTCTTGTCTGGTTTTTCCTTTTGTAACTTTACTCTTTGTTTATACAACTTTGTTTATCCCTACTTCTTATCTTATCTATTGTGTAACAGACTGGGTTGTGTAGAGTAGAGCTCTCGGGCAATATCAGAGCATAGAGACACATGCTAGAACCCTAGGCTTACTATGGGGGTCATTCCGAGTTGATCGCTAGCTGCCGTTGTTCGCAGCGCAGCGATCAGGCTAAAAATTGGCACTTCTGCGTATGGCGCACAGTGCGCACGCGCGTCGTACTTTCACAAAAGCCGATGCAGTTTCACACAAGGTCTAGCGACGCTTTTCAGTCGCACTGCTGTTCGTACAGTGATTGACAGGAAGTGGGTGTTTCTGGGCGGAAACTGTCTGTTTTCGGGGAGTGTGTGTAAAAACGCAGGCGTGCCCGATAAAAACGCAGGAGTGGCTGGGGAAATGGGGGAGTGGCTGGCCGAACGCAGGGCGTGTTTGTGACGTCAAAACAGGAACTAAACAGACTGAAGTGATCGCTAGCTAGGAGTAAGTATTGAGCTACTCTGAAACTGCACAATCTTTTTTTGTAGCAATGCTGCGATCCTTTCGTTCGCACTTCTGCTAAGCTAAGATACACTCCCAGAGGGCGGCGGCTTAGCGTTTGCACTGCTGCTAAAAGCAGCTAGCGAGCGATCAACTCGGAATGAGGGCCTATGTCAGAGATCAGAAAATGCAAGTTGTCATAACAGCAGGGGTGTGGATTATAAGATCAGCAGTGTCTAGATAGACAGTCAGTTGACGCCAGATGGTCAACAGTTATATGTTCAACAGGGTCAAAAGGTCAACATGCAAATAGTCGACACATGTTTTTGTGTTTTATTAACCCTTACCCAAGTGCCTAACCTGTGTCCTACAGCAGCCTAACCTAACCCTCCGCTAAGTGCCCAACCCTAACCATCCCCTCCCGCAGCCTAACCCTCTGCCAAGTGCCTAACCCTAACCACCCATCAAGTGCATAACCCTAACCATCCCCTCCCGCAGCCTAACCCTCTGCCAAGTGCCTAACCCATACCATCCCCTCCCGCAGCCTGACCCTAACCACCCATCAAGTGCATAACCCAAACCATCCCCTCCCGCAGTCTAACCCTAACCCTCTGTTAAGTGCCTAACGCTAACCATCCCCTCCCCCAAGACTCTAACCCTAACATTCATGAAAAATTATGAAAAAACATGTCAACCTTTTTTGTTTTGACCATTTAACTGTTGATCTTTTGATTCTGTCAACCTATGGACTGTCTTATCTATTTACTGTCTGTCTTCCATCCCTGCACGTCACTATGATGCATGGCGATATATATCTAGGAGAGAACTTCCCCTTTGTGTCTGATATGAGATGGCATGTCTAGTTACTCAGAGCCACAGCTTAGAAATTGGGAAGAACAAGTGTCATAGGATATAAACCCCCATTAAAGGTGACTACGCAATACAGGTTGAGTATCCCATATCCAAATATTCCGAAATACGGAATATTCCGAAATACGGAATTTTCTGAGTGAGAGTGAGATAGTGAAACCTTTGTTTCTCTAACGTCCTAGTGGATGCTGGGGACTCCGAAAGGACCATGGGAATAGCGGCTCCGCAGGAGACTGGGCACAAAGTAAAAGCTTTAGGACTAGCTGGTGTGCACTGGCTCCTCCCCCTATGACCCTCCTCCAAGCCTCAGTTAAGATTTTGTGCCCGAACGAGAAGGGTGCAATCTAGGTGGCTCTCCTGAGCTGCTTAGAGTAAAAGTTTAAATAGGTTTTTTATTTTCAGTGAGACCTGCTGGCAACAGGCTCACTGCATCGAGGGACTAAGGGGAGAAGAAGCGAACTCACCTGCGTGCAGAGTGGATTGGGCTTCTTAGGCTACTGGACATTAGCTCCAGAGGGACGATCACAGGCCCAGCCATGGATGGGTCCCGGAGCCGCGCCGCCGGCCCCCTTACAGATGCTGAAGCAAGAAGAGGTCCATAAATCGGCGGCAGAAGACTTTCCTGTCTTCATAAGGTAGCGCACAGCACTGCAGCTGTGCGCCATTGCTCTCAGCACACTTCACACTTCGGTCACTGAGGGTGCAGGGCGCTGGGGGGGGGCGCCCTGGGAAGCAATGAATTTACCTTATTTGGCAAAAAATACATCACATATAGCTCCTGGGCTATATGGATGTATTTAACCCCTGCCAGTTTTCCAGAAAAAAGCGGGAGAAGAACCCGCCGTGAAGGGGGCGGGGCCTATCTCCTCAGCACACAGCGCCATTTTTCCCACACAGCTCCGCTGGTAGGAAGGCTCCCAGAATCTCCCCTGCATCCTGCAACTACAGAAACAGGGTAAAAAAGAGAGGGGGGCACTTATTTGGCAAAATAACAGATATAAGCAGCTATAAGGCATAGACACTTATTGTAAGGTTGTCCCTATACATATATAGCGCTCTGGTGTGTGCTGGCAAACTCTCCCTCTGTCTCCCCAAGGGGCTAAGTGGGTCCTGTCCTCTATCAGAGCATTCCCTGTGTGTGTGCTGGGTGTCGGTACGTGTGTGTCGACATGTATGAGGAGGAAAATGATGTGGAGGCGGAGCAATTGCCTATAATGGTGATGTCACCCCCTAGGGAGTCGACACCTGAATGGATGGCCGTAATTAAGGAATTACGTGACAGTGTCGGCACGTTACAGAAAACTGTTGACGACATGAGACAGCCGGCAGCTCAGTTAGTGCCTGTCCAGGCGTCTCAAACACCGTCAGGGGCTATTAAACGCCCGTTACCTCAGTGGGTCGACACGGACCCAGACACAGACACTGACTCCAGTGTCGACGGTGAAGAAACAAACGTATTTTCCAGTAGGGCCACACGTTACATGATCACGGCAATGAAGGAGGTTTTGCACATCTCTGATACTGCAAGTACCACAAAAAGGGGTATTATGTGGGGTGTGAAAAAACTACCCGTAGTTTTTCCTGAATCAGATGAATTGAATGAAGTGTGGGTTACCCCCGACAAAAAACTGCTAATTTCTAAAAAATTATTGGCACTATATCCCTTCCCACCAGAGGTTAGGGCTCGTTGGGAAACACCCCCTAGGGTGGATAAGGCGCTCACACGCTTATCAAAACAAGTGGCGTTACCGTCTCCAGAAACGGCCGCCCTTAAGGAGCCAGCAGATAGGAGGCTGGAAAATATCCTTAAAAGTATATACACACATACTGGTGTTATACTGCGACCAGCAATCGCCTCAGCCTGGATGTGCAGTGCTGGGGTGGCTTGGTCGGATTCCCTGACTGAAAATATTGATACCCTGGACAGGGACAATATATTATTGACTATAGAGCATTTAAAGGATGCATTCCTATATATGCGAGATGCACAGAGAGACATTTGCACTCTGGCATCAAGAGTAAGTGCGATGTCCATTTCTGCCAGAAGAGGATTATGGACGCGACAGTGGTCAGGGGATGCGGATTCCAAACGGCATATGGAAGTATTGCCGTATAAAGGGGAAGAGTTATTTGTGGGCGGTCTATCGGACCTGGTGGCCACGGCAACGGCTGGGAAATCCACCTTTTTACCCCAAGTCACCTCGCAGCAGAAAAAGATACCGTCTTTTCAGGCTCAGTCCTTTCGTCCCCATAAGGGCAAGCGGGCAAAAGGCCACTCATATCTGCCCCGGGGCAGAGGAAGGGGAAAAAGACTGCAACAGACAGCTTCTTCCCACGAACAGAAGCCTTCCCCCGCTTCTGCCAAGTCCTCAGCATGACGCTGGGGCCTTACAAGCGGACTCAGGCACGGTGGGGGCCCGTCTCAAGAATTTCAGCGCGCAGTGGGCTCACTCGCAAGTGGACCCCTGGATCCTGCAGGTAGTATCTCAGGGGTACAAATTGGAATTCGAGACGTCTCCCCCTCGCCGGTTCCTGAAGTCTGCTTTACCAACGTCTACCCCCGACAGGGAGGCGGTATTGGAAGCCATTCACAAGCTGTATTCCCAGCAAGTGATAATCAAGGTACCCCTCCTACAACAGGGAAAGGGGTATTACTCCACGCTGTTTGTGGTACCGAAGCCGGACGGCTCGGTGAGACCCATTTTAAATCTGAAAGCCTTGAACACTTACATAAAAAGGTTCAAGTTCAAGATGGAGTCACTCAGAGCAGTGATAGCGAACCTGGAAGAAGGGGACTACATGGTGTCTCTGGACATCAAGGATGCTTACCTCCATGTCCCAATTTGCCCTTCTCACCAAGGGTACCTCAGGTTTGTGGTACAGAACTGTCACTATCCGTTTCAGACGCTGCCGTTTGGATTGTCCACGGCACCCCGGGTCTTTACCAAGGTAATGGCCGAAATGATGATTCTTCTTCGAAGAAAAGGCGTCTTAATTATCCCTTACTTGGACGATCTCCTGATAAGGGCACGGTCCAGAGAACAGTTAGAGGTCGGAGTAGCACTATCTCAAATAGTACTACGACAGCACGGATGGATTCTAAATATTCCAAAATCGCAGCTGATTCCGACGACACGTCTGCTGTTCCTAGGGATGATTCTGGACACAGTACAGAAAAAGGTGTTTCTCCCGGAAGAGAAAGCCAGGGAGTTATCCGACCTAGTCAGGAAACTCCTAAGACCAGGCCAGGTGTCAGTGCATCAGTGCACAAGGGTCCTGGGAAAGATGGTGGCTTCTTACGAAGTGATTCCATTCGGCAGATTCCACGCAAGAACTTTTCAGTTGGATCTGCTAGACAAATGGTCCGGATCGCATCTTCAAATGCATCAGCGGATAACCCTGTCTCCAAGGACAAGGGTGTCTCTCCTGTGGTGGTTACAGAGTGCTCATCTCCTAGAGGGCCGCAGATTCGGCATTCAGGATTGGGTCCTGGTGACCACGGATGCCAGCCTGAGAGGCTGGGGAGCAGTCACACAGGGAAAAAATTTCCAGGGCTTGTGGTCAAGCATGGAAACGTCACTTCACATAAATATCCTGGAACTAAGGGCCATTTACAATGCCCTAAGTCAGGCAAGGCCTCTGCTTCAGGGTCAGCCTGTATTGATCCAGTCGGACAACATCACGGCAGTCGCCCACGTAAACAGACAGGGCGGCACAAGAAGCAGGAAGGCAATGACGGAAGTGGCAAGGATTCTTCGCTGGGCGGAAAATCATGTGATAGCACTGTCAGCAGTGTTCATTCCGGGAGTGGACAACTGGGAAGCAGACTTCCTCAGCAGACACGATCTTCACCCGGGGGAGTGGGGACTTCACCCAGAAGTCTTCCACATGATTGTAAACCGTTGGGAAAAACCAAAGGTGGACATGATGGCGTCTCGCCTCAACAAAAAACTGGACAGATATTGCTCCAGGTCAAGGGATCCTCAGGCAATAGCTGTGGACGCTCTGGTAACACCGTGGGTGTACCGGTCAGTGTATGTGTTCCCTCCTCTTCCTCTCATACCAAAAGTACTGAGAATCATAAGAAGGAGAGGAGTAAAGACTATACTCGTGGCTCCGGATTGGCCAAGAAGGACTTGGTACCCGGAAATTCAAGAGATGCTCACGGAAGACCCGTGGCCTCTACCTCTAAGACAGGACCTGCTCCAGCAGGGACCATGTCTGTTCCAAGACTTACCGCGGCTGCGTTTGACGGCATGGCGGTTGAACGCCGGATCCTGAAGGAAAAAGGCATTCCGGATGAAGTCATCCCTACCCTGATCAAAGCCAGGAAGGATGTAACCGTACAACATTATCACCGTATTTGGCGTAAATATGTTGCGTGGTGCGAGGCCAGGAAGGCCCCTACGGAGGAATTTCAACTGGGTCGATTCCTGCATTTCCTGCAAACAGGACTGTCTATGGGCCTCAAATTAGGGTCCATTAAGGTTCAAATTTCGGCCCTGTCGATATTCTTCCAAAAAGAACTAGCTTCTGTTCCTGAAGTCCAGACTTTTGTAAAAGGAGTACTACATATACAGCCCCCGGTTGTGCCCCCAGTGGCACCGTGGGATCTCAATGTAGTTTTGGATTTTCTCAAATCCCATTGGTTTGAGCCACTCAAATCGGTAGATTTGAAATATTGGAAAGTGGTAATGCTGTTAGCCCTGGCTTCAGCCAGGCGTTTATCAGAATTGGCGGCTTTATCCTATAAAAGCCCTTACCTAATTTTTCATACGGACAGGGCAGAATTGAGGACTCGTCCTCAATTTCTCCCTAAGGTGGTTTCAGCATTTCACTTAAACCAACCTATTGTGGTGCCTGCGGCTACTAGGGTCTTGGAGGATTCCAAGTTGCTGGATGTAGTCAGGGCCCTGAAAATATATGTTTCCAGGACGGCTGGAGTCAGAAAATCTGACTCGCTGTTTATCCTGTATGCACCCAACAAGCTGGGTGCTCCTGCTTCTAAGCAGACGATTGCTCGTTGGATTTGTAGTACAATTCAGCTTGCACATTCTGTGGCAGGCCTGCCACAGCCAAAATCTGTAAAAGCCCATTCCACACGGAAAGTGGGCTCATCTTGGGCGGCTGCCCGAGGGGTCTCGGCTTTACAACTTTGCCGAGCAGCTACTTGGTCAGGGGCAAACACGTTTGCTAAATTCTACAAATTTGATACCCTGGCTGAGGAGGACCTGGAGTTCTCTCATTCGGTGCTGCAGAGTCATCCGCACTCTCCCGCCCGTTTGGGAGCTTTGGTATAATCCCCATGGTCCTGACGGAGTCCCCAGCATCCACTAGGACGTTAGAGAAAATAAGAATTTACTTACCGATAATTCTATTTCTCATAGTCCGTAGTGGATGCTGGGCGCCCATCCCAAGTGCGGATTGTCTGCATTACTTGTACATAGTTATTGTTACAAAAATCGGGTTATTGTTGTTGTGAGCCATCTTTTCAGAGGCTCCTTCTGTTATCATGCTGTTAACTGGGTTCAGATCACAAGTTGTACGGTGTGATTGGTGTGGCTGGTATGAGTCTTACCCGGGATTCAAAATCCTTCCTTATTGTGTACGCTCGTCCGGGCACAGTATCCTAACTGAGGCTTGGAGGAGGGTCATAGGGGGAGGAGCCAGTGCACACCAGCTAGTCCTAAAGCTTTTACTTTGTGCCCAGTCTCCTGCGGAGCCGCTATTCCCATGGTCCTTTCGGAGTCCCCAGCATCCACTACGGACTATGAGAATACCGATAATTCTATTTTTTTGATGGCTCAATGTACACAAACTTTGTTTAATACACAAAGTTATTAAAAAATATTGTATTAAATGACCTTCAGGCTGTGTGTATAAGGTGTATATGAAACATAAATGAATTGTGTGAATGTACACACACTTTGTTTAATGCACAAAGTTATAAAAAATATTGGCTAAAATGACCGTCAGGCTGTGTGTATAAGGTGTATATAAAACATAAATGCATTCTGTGCTTAGACTTAGGTCCCACATCCACGATATCTCATTATGGTATGCAATTATTCCAAAATACGGAAAAATCCGATATCCAAAATACCTCTGGTCCCAAGCATTTTGGATATGGGATACTCAACCTGTATATAGTCTATGAATGTGATGTATTGTTGTGGTACTGTAAGTCATGCCCACTTGTCACTCCTATGGTAAAGAGTGACAAGTGGGGAATAGCGATGTAATATTATAGAATAATGAGTACAAAGCGCGACCGCCCTAAAGACAGGATAATGGCACATTTCTTTTACAGAGTTCTTGGAGTGTAGGGTTTTCTTCCTTTCACCACCAGACACTGCTGGCAATTGCTGCTTGCTTGGCAGGGAATTACTCTGCACATGATATTTGCTATAATATAATCTGCAACTATTTTCCAGTGGTTTATGTACCATCTGTTATTACAGCAGCCAGTCAGAGGATCAGGATTATTGTTTGCATTGCGTAAAATGACAGCCTATCATCATTATATTAAACTGTGCTTTCATTTATTGTGAACAGGCTGCGCTCACTAAGCTGCTATTGAAGAAACCGAAACTGCACAGAGGCCATCCCTTGGCAAGCTATCATTACTCTGGTAAGGCCAACACTGAAGATAACATGGTTTCTTGTTGCATTCTTTTAACAAAAATGATTAAAGGGAAAAACCGATCTATATCACGGTCATGACTAATGTCTACTTTTTATTTCTATAAATGCTAACAAAAAATACTGTCCTAAACGAGACGGCAGAAAGAACCTTATTTCTCTGTGGGCTCTCCAAGGGGCAGTTGGCGTTAAGCTTGGGATATCAGCCATAGACCTAGAGGGCAAATGACCGTAATATATGGTAGTATGGTAAAGTGTGACACAGGAAAACAGTGGTGTTACGTAAGCTACGCTACAGAAACAACTGATACATTGTTATGGACATCACAAAGCCACTGTTTCACTATATACTAATAATGTGTCCCCAGTGATCTAACCTTTGTTTTATTCAGGAATAAGAACTTTACTAAGTACTTTCATTTTAATATTATTGTCCCTTTAACTGAAACTTGTATTCATTATATAAACGATGAGGGTTGTTGGAGGACATTTTTAGAAGTATTCAAATAATTTCTTTTGCTGGCTTGTATTACTTGAGTATCGGTAAATTATTTGTGGGTCCTCAGGTTTGTGAGGCTCTGTATTATTGTAGTCCAGTGTTTCTATAGAGTAATGCACCAATCAGTTCTGTATAGGTAAACACATTACTCACATTTAGATCTCCACTAGTCACTGTTCAGATATGTGCTCCTGCAACATTATCTACATACATTGGTTTACTCGTCTTATCTTTTCAGCAGTGTCTCTATACGATCTCAGCAGAGCTGTTTATTTTCATCAACCCGGGATACAGAACAGCTGCTGCCTGGATACCATAGCATTAAATCCACCAAGCAGATTTGTGTTGCATCCTAGAGCAATGGAAATAAAAAGTACGGCTATAGCAGACTAGTACATACATAAAGGAAACAAACCTCCTAAGTCAAATAGCATTTATTAAAATGAATAAGACACGAAAAAAAGAACCACAGTCATTGCACTAGCTAAAGAGAGGAGAAGAGGGGCCTAATTCAGAGTTGATCGCAGCAGCAAATTTGTTAGCAGTTGGGCAAAACCATGTGCAGTGCAGGGGGGGGGGGGGGGGGGGGCAGATATAACACGTGCAGAGAGAGTTAGATTTGGGTGGGGTGTGTTCAAACTGAAATCTAAATTGCAGTGTAAAAATAAAGCAGCCAGTGCCCAGAAACGATATAACCCACCCAAATCTAACTCTCTCTGCACATGTTATATCTGCCCCCCCCCTGCAGTGCACATGGTTTTGCCCAACTGCTAACAAATTTGCTGCTGCGATCAACTCTGAATTACCCCCAAGAGCTGACATGAACTCGGGGGGGATATGTGGTCATTCTCAAACGGGAAAACCGCTCCCAGATTACTCGGTGTACCATGACAGGAACTGGAATTCCAACATCATCTTCCAAGGCTAGTGTTTGTTTTACCTTGCCCAAAAATGCAGCACAAACGCCGACTTATTATGATCTCTGACGTCCCCATAACTTTGGAGACCATGAGATTTTCATATTTCTCTGACGTCCTAGTGGATGCTGGGGACTCCGTAAGGACCATGGGGAATAGACGGCTCCGCAGGAGACTGGGCACATCTAAAGAAAGCTTTAGGACTATCTGGTGTGCACTGGCTCCTCCCCCTATGACCCTCCTCCAAGCCTCAGTTAGATTTCTGTGCCCGGCTGAGCTGGATGCACACTAGGGGCTCTCCTGAGCTCCTAGGAAGAAAGTATATGTTAGGTTTTTTATTTTCAGTGAGACCTGCTGGCAACAGGCTCACTGCACCGAGGGACTAAGGGGAGAAGAAGCGAACCTACCTAAGTGGTGGTAGCTTGGGCTTCTTAGGCTACTGGACACCATTAGCTCCAGAGGGATCAAACACAGGACCCGACCTCGTCGTCCGTTCCCGGAGCCGCGCCGCCGTCCCCCTTACAGAGCCAGAAGCAAGAAGGTGGTCCGGAAAATCGGCGGCTGAAGACTTCTGTCTTCTCCAAGGTAGCGCACAGCACTGCAGCTGTGCGCCATTGCTCCTCATGCACACCACACACTGCGGTCACTGATGGGTGCAGGGCGCTGGGGGGGGGGGGCGCCCTGAGCAGCAATATTAACACCTTAGCTGGCGAACTGACACCATATATAGCCCCAGGGGCTATATAGGTGTTTATTAACCCCTGCCAGAACTTTTACAATAGCGGGAGAAAGCCCGCCGAAAAAGGGGCGGAGCCATCTCCCTCAGCACACTGGCGCCATTTTCCCTCACAGCTCTGCTGGAGGGATCGCTCCCTGACTCTCCCCTGCAGTCCTGCACTACAGAAAAGGGTTAAAAAGAGAGGGGGGGCACAAATTAGGCGCAGTATATATATATATTATGCAGCTATAAGGGAAAACACTCTCTATAGGTGATATCCCTGTGATATATAGCGCTCTGGTGTGTGCTGGCATACTCTCCCTCTGTCTCCCCAAAGGGCTTTGTGGGGTCCTGTCCTCTGTCAGAGCATTCCCTGTGTGTGTGCTGTGTGTCGGTACTGCTGTGTCGACATGTATGATGAGGGTAATGATGTGGAGGCGGAGCAAATGCCTGTGAATGGGATGTCACCCCCTGCGGGGTCGACACCGGTGTGGATGGACTTATGGAAGGAATTACGTGACAGTGTCAACTCCTTACATAAAAGGTTTGACGACATAGGACAGCTGGCTGCTCAGCTTGTGCCTGTCCAAGCGTCTCACATGTCATCAGGGGCTCTAAAACGCCCGCTACCTCAGATGGCAGACACAGATGTTGACACGGATACCGACTCCAGTGTCGACGACGATGAGACTAGTGTACCTTCCAATAGGGCCACCGTTACATGATTGAGGCAATGAAAAATGTATTACACATTTCTGATAATACCCCAGATACCACAAAAAAGGGTATTATGTTTGGTGACAGAAAACTACCAGTAGTTTTCCTGCATCTGAGGAATTGATATGAGGTGTGTGAGGAAGCGTGGACTTCCCCCGATAAGAAATTGATAATTTCTAAGCAGCGTACCCTTTTCCGCCAGAGGATAGGTCACGTTGGGAAATAACCCCTAGGGTAGATAAAGCGGTTACACGCTTATTAAAAAAGGTGGCACTACCGTCACGGATACGGCCGCCCTGAAGGACCTGCTGATAGAAAGCAGAAAACTACCCTTAAAGCTATATACACACACACGGGCATTATATTGAGACCTGCTATTGCCTCGGCATGGATGTGCAGTGCGGCAGCTGCGTGGTCAGATTCCCTGTCGGATAATATTTATACTATAGATAGGGACAATATTTTGCTGAAAATAGAGCATATAAAAGACGCTGTCTTATACATGCGTGATGCACAGAGGGATATTTGCCGACTGGCATCACTAATAAGCGCTATGTAAAACCATTGCCGCCAGACGGGGGTTATGGACTCGGCAATGGTCGGGCGATGCCGATTCAAAACGGCACATGGAAGTTTGCCCTAGAAGGGGGTGGAACTGTTTGGGGATGGTCTTTCAGACCTCGTTTCCACAGCTACGGCTGGGAAATCAAAACTTTTGCCACAAGCTACCCCACAGCAAAAGTAAGCACTGTATTATCAGGTACAGTCCCTTCGGCCCCAGAAAAGTAGAGGGCTAGAGGCTCATCTTTTCTGCCAAGAGGAAAAGGTAGAGGGAAAAAGCTGCAGCACACAGCTAGTTCTCGGGAGCAGAAGTCCTCCCCTGCGTCCGGTAAGTCCACAGCATGACGCTGGGGCTGCTCAGGCGGACCCGGGTACGGTGGGGGCCCGTCTCAGAAATTTTCAGCGCACAGTGGGCTCTCTCACAGGTGGATCCCTGGGTTCTTCAAACAGTATCTCAGAGGTACAGGCTGGAATTCGAGACGTCTCTCCCCCGCCGTTTCCTAAAATCTGCCTTACCGGCAACTCCCTCTGCCAGGGAGGCAGTGTTGGTGGCTATCCAAAAAACTGTATTCACAGCAAGTGATTATCAAGGTACCCCTCCTTCAACAGGAAAAGGGTTACTTTTCCACAATGTTTGTGGTACCGAAACCGGACGGTTCGGTGAGACCCATCTTAAATTTAAAATCCTTGAACACATATAACAAAAGATTCAAGTTCAAGATGGAATCGCTCAGGGCGATTATTGCGATCCTGGACGAGGGGGATTACAGGGTCTCTCTGGACATCAAGGATACTTACCTGCATGTCCCCATTTACCCTCCTCACCAGGAGTACCTCAAGATTGTGGTACCGGACTGTCACTATCAGTTCCAGACGCTGCCGTTTGGATTATCCACGGCACCGAGGGTCTTTACCATGGGTAATGACCGAAATGATGATACTCCTTCGCAAGAAGGGAGTTTTAATTATCCCGTACTTGGACGATCTCCTGATACAGGCGAGGTCCAAGGAACAGTTGGTAAGGGGGTAGCACTTTCTCGGGAAGTGCTGCAACAGCAGGACTGGATTCTCAATTCCAAAGTCACAGCTGGTCCCGACGACACGTCTTCTGTTCCTGGGAATGATTCTGGAAACAGACCAGAAAAAAGTGTTTCTTCCAATGGAAAAAGCCGAGGAGTTGTCATCTCTAGTCAGAAACCTCCTAAGACCGGGACAGGCGTCTGTACATCAATGCACACGAGTCCTGGGAAAAATGGTAGCTTCGTACGAAGAAATTCCATTCGGAAAGTTCCACGCAAGGATTTTCCAGTGGGACCTGTTGGACAAATGGTCCGGGTCCCATCTCCAGATACAGCAGCGGATAACCCGGTCGGCAAGAACCAGGGTGTCGCTGCGGTGGTGGCTACAGAGGGCTCATCTACTAGAGGGCCGCAGATTCGGAATACAGGACTGGGTCCTGGTAAACACGGATGCCAGCCTTCGGGGCTGGGGTGCAGTCACACAGGGAGTAAAATTCCAAGGACTGTGGTCCAAACAGGAGATTTCACTTCACATAAATTTTCTGGAGCTAAGAGCCCTTTACAAGGCCGTAAGCCAAACAAGGCCCCTGCTTCAAAACCAGCCGTACTGATCCAATCAGACAACATCACGGCGCTCGCCCATGTAAACAGGCAGGGCGGCACAAGAAGCAGGAGGGCAATGGCAGAAGCCACAAGGATTCCCCGTTGGGCGGAAAATCATGTGGTAGCACTGGCAGCAGTGTTCATTCCGGGAGTGGACAACTGGGAAGCAGACTTCCGCAGCAGACTCCACCCGGGAGAATAGGGACTTCATCCAGAAGTCTTCCAAATGCTGGTAAACCGTTGGGAAAGACCACAGGTGGACATGCTGGCGTCCCGCCTCAATAAAAAAGATATTGCGCCAGGTCTAGGGAACCTCAGGCGATCGCTGTGGACGCTCTAGTGACACCGCGGGTGTACCAGTCGGTTTATGTGTTCCCTCCTCTCCCTCTCATACCCAAGGTACTGAGGATAATAAGGAAAAGAGGAGTAAGAACTATACTCATTGTTCCGGATTGGCCAAGAAGGGCTTGGTACCTGGAACTTCAGGAGTTGATCTCAGAGGACCCATGGCCTCTGCCACTCAGACAGGATCTGCTGCAGCAGGGGCCCTGTCTGTTCAGACTTACCGCGGCTGCATTGACGGCATGGCGGTTGAACACCGGATCCTGAGTGAAAAAGGCATTCCGGAGGAAGTCATTCTTATCCTGATCAAAGCCAGGAAGGATGTCAGCCTGAAGTTCAGACGTTGTAAGGGAGTGCTGCATGTTCAGCCCCTTTTTTGTGCCCCAGTGGCACCTTGGGATCTCAATGTGGTTTTGAAGTTCCTGGAATCACATTGGTTTGAGCCACTTAAAACCGTGGATTTGAAATATCTCACATGAAAAGTGGTCATGTGTTGGCTCTGGCTTCGGCCAGGCATGTGTCAGAATTGGCGGCTTTGTCATAAAAAAGCCCTTACCTGACTTTCCATATGGATAGGGCAGAGTTGAGGACTCGTCCTCACTTTCTCCCGAAGGTGGTATCCGGTTTTCACTTGTACCAACCTATTGTGGTGCCTGCGGCTACTAGGGACCTGGAGGATTCCAAGTTACTGGACGTAGTCAGGGCCCTGAAAAATTATATTTCCAGGACGGCTGGAGTCAGGAAAACTGACTCGCTGTTTATCCTAGATGCACCCAACATGCTGGGTGCTCCTGCTTCTGAACAGACTAGAGCGCGCTGGATTTGTAGCACTATTCAGCTTGCGCATTCTGCGGTGGGACTACCGCAGCCTAAATCTGTAAAAGCCCATTCCACATGGAAGGGGGCTCATCTTGGGCGGCTGCCCGTGGGGTCTCGGCTTTACAACTTGGCCGAGCTGCTACTTGGTCAGGGGCAAACACGTTGCAAAATTCTACAAATTTTGATACCCTGGCTGAGAAGGACCTTGAGTTCTCTCATTCGGTGCTGCAGAGTCATCCGCTCTCTCCCGCCCGTTTGGGAGCTTTGGTATAATCCCCATGGTCCTTACGGAGTCCCCAGCATCCACTAGGACGTCAGAGAAAATAAGATTTTACTCACCGGTAAATCTATTTCTCGTAGTCCGTAGTGGATGCTGGGCGCCCATCCCTAGTGCGGATTGTCTGCAATACTTGTAAATAGTTATTGTTACACAAATCGGGTTGTTATTGCGAACCATCTATTCAGAGGTTCCATTGTTATCATACTGTTAACCGGGGTTCCTATCACGAGTTATATGGTGTGATTGGTGTGGCTGGTATGAGTCTTACCCGGGATTCAAAATCCTTCCTTATTGTGTCAGCTCTTCCGGGCACAGTGTCCTAACTGAGGCTTGGAGGAGGGTCATAGGGGGAGGAGCCAGTGCACACCAGATAGTCCTAAAGCTTTAGATGTGCCCAGTCTCCTGCGGAGCCGTCTATTCCCCATGGTCCTTACGGAGTCCCCTGCATCCACTACGGACTACGAGAAATAGATTTACCGGTGAGTAAAATCTTATTTTAATCCAGACACTCTGCATTTTTCTTCCAGGGTCAGACAAGTGGTCTCTTAATGAGAAGAGACTTTTCAACAAGGGAATGGCCATCTATAAGAAGGATTTTCTGCTGGTTCAGAAACTGGTATGTAACACTCTGGGCAGTCTGAATAATGATACATACACACTATGCTGCGGTTTAGGGCTGGATTGAGGAGCGTGCGGGCTCCTACCAATTATGGGCCTGATTCAGACCTGATCACTGTCATGTGAAATCGCACAGCGGACTATTATCGAATGACTGCGCATGCATATGCACCGCAATGCGCAGGTGCGAGCCCAAACAGTGACAGAATGGTGTGAAACTTTCGATCACTAGGCATACGCAAGGTGATTGACAGGAAATGGACGTTTGTGGGTGGTAACTGGCCGTTGTTTGGAAGTGTCAGGAAAAACGCAGGCGTGCCCAAGCGCTTTCACAGAGGGCGTGTGACGTCAGATCCGGCCCCGATCAGCACTGTAGGAGTAAGTCCTGGGCTACTCGCACACTGCACATTATGGAAAAATCATTCGATGGTGAGTTGCGAACGGATTTTCAGATGTCCGCTGTCTGGCGAAGTTTTCGCACGGCGTACGCATGCATTCGCACACTTGCACAGGGCTGGTTTTCACTCAATGGGTGGCGACTATCTGATCGCAGACCTCTGCAAATTTGCAGAGGAGCGATCAGGTCTGAATTAGGCCCTGTATTGTTAATAAGATTTGCTGGTGATGTTATTGAAAATGACAATATGTAAGTACAGGTTGGGTATCCTTAATCCGAAATGCTCCAAAATGTGAAACTTTAGGTAAGCTGGTTCCAAGCATTTCGGATAAGGGATACTCTACCTGTACTCCCGACACCACACACTGTAGTGCCCCCCGTTCACATTCTACCACAAAGAAACCCCAGATCACACATACCACAGTGTTCTCATGATAGTGACGTAGCTATGGGTGGGGGCCCCTGGGCGACCACTCCGGCTGCCGTGTAGTTAATCCATCTCAGCTGAAACCAGGCCGCTATTGCTCCTGTAAGTGTAGATCCTGCTGAATGAATGAATCTGTTCTTACATGTGTCAATGTGTTCTGCTGGGCCGTCCAGCACATTCAGAAATATATCTGTACGCTCTTAAAGTACCAGTAAGACGAATAAGCAAAAGTTTCTACCCCATGCTTTCATTACACTTGCTCCTAGCTGCCAACACCTCCTCATTGCACCTGGCTGCTGTAGTCCGAATCCCTACTGAGACACCACGGCCACCCCATCACAGCAGGAAGACCAGCGCCAGCCGCTCAGCCGGGCCTGCTAGTGCATACTCGTACTTCCTGTATACGAGACCTTATTAAATGAGACGACTGCACATAGGACTGAGTTGCACTCCGGCAGAAATATTTCATGTGTCGGTTATTCCATGTTCTGCTGACTTGCTGTACATGAAGCCGGCACACATAGTGACATTGTTTGGGCTGAATCAATGTTCATGAGATTGCGGCTTATCTGTTAACAAGGACGTAGGCACAACACATCAGAGGCAAGGGAGAAATTATATACATTTCTGTGTTTGTTTGGCAAGTATAACATGGGCTCTCCTGTGTCTGAGAAAGGCTTACTTGTACTAGATGGTTTCTAGGTCGGGAGCACTGTAGTTTTACTGTCTATGGAAAGATTTTCAGAGTAACAGGTGGAGCTCCCATTCACTGATAGAGTACAAATATGCGTAGGTACATGTCTTGTCCTGTTTAAGATCCAATACAATTTCCCATTACAAACAGAGACTTGCGATAATGTGCAGGGTATGTGTATAGTGTTTTATGTTGGCTAGATTGCAGTTGGTTTACATTTATATCGTGCTAACATGTATAAAGAAGTAACATGTGTAAACATCCAGACGTCCCTACTGGAGAACTAACCCCCTTCTCTTGCTGCCGGTTCTAGATTAAAACAAAAACTGTGGCTCAGTGCGTGGAGTTCTACTACACCTACAAGAAGCAGGTGAAGATAGGGCGCAATGGGATGTTGATTTACGGAGATGTTGAGGCCGCGGCAGATGAGAAAAACCCCAGAGAGGACTCAGAGATCGATATTAAGGTATTGCTAAGTATTATTTCTTCCCCACAAGGAGCTGCATCAGAGCATATGTTACTGTACTAACACATGAGTAGGAGAGTTGTAGTAGTCTCGTTCTCTAAAGGCCGCTTTAACCTTTTCTTAGATTGAACAGTACAGGGAACGTGATGTTCTAGGAATCAGCCGCCGCCCAGATATTCAGTCTACAAAAGGTATCCAGCGTAGTAATAGCTCTGGGCGGATTCCAGCTGGGAGGACCCGTAGATGTCAGCTGTTGTATATGACTTGTAGTGGAGAGATGGGAGTGTCTGCCAGAATAGCCTGTGTGTGAAGGGCATGAGGACCTCCTAGGTCACATCTGCTCCCAGGTCAGTGCCAGGCTGGTGTTAGTAGCTGTACCTTCTGTAATTGCTGAGCAGCTAACTCCGGGAAATCTTTAACAGGGAGATTCCAAAATCAACCAGTCGTTTCCAGCCTGTGCAAAGTGCGTGTTACCTTCTCTGTATGTTGTAGTGATTGATACAGGCTTTATACAAGCTGCAGCACTCCAGCTATTGTGCAATCGGAAGATTGAACGTAATGATTGGACTATTAACTTATTTGCTTCAAAAAATTATTACCGTAGCATGGTCATCACTCACATGTCAGCCAACCACAGTGCAAGTTCCCTTTGCCGTACTCCCAGAATGCAACAGTACAGCTGTACCAGAGTCATTACGTCCGATTTGCTTTTAAGAGTCGGCAAGTTGTGTTAACCCTTACGCTGCTGAGGTTTCTCACCCTTGTGCTGAGGTAATTTTTTTTACATTGGTGTCCGTCACATTCCAACAATACCAATTATTTTTTAACTTGGTATCCACTTTGTTTTTTTTGTTTTTTCAGTAGACTTTGTATTTTCCAGAAAATACTATGAGGCATTTTACTCGCTCTGACACATCCATAAAAATGGAACTGAAATTGGGGGGGGGGGGAAAAAAGACAGTTGCATACGTTCTTTTAAAACTTTAAGAAAGGGGAAACATAAGATGAAAAAAAAAATCACGTTTGCTTTTAAGCACCACAAAGAAACTTCCTCGTTCTTGTTTCGCCAATAATCCACCTTTCCAATATAGTAAGAAGTAGGAATCTATGTTTTTGTTTTGCATTTTAATTAAAATATTTTTTTAGTTTCTTTTCTTTTACGTTTCTGCTGTCTCTGGTTAAACACTTCCTATGTGTAGGAAGAGTATGATATTTAGCACAAGATGGGGGAGATAGTGCACTCCCTCGTTATATGGAAAACATAGGTTTTCCATAGCACAGTGTAATATTATCCAGTGATAACCAGACAGTAAGTGCTAAAGGGGCCCCATCATTTGAAAGAGGAAACCCCCTTCTCTCTAAAATGGGTACCCCTGATTCCATGGAGGTCAGGTTAGGTCGAGGCCTTCTCTCATCCCTGGATTCCGTGAGTGTTCTGTAGTGCAGGGGTTTTTGCATGGTGATCACACAGCCCACCATGCAGTAATCATGGTAATCCCCCATCCCATCTCTCTAGGTGCCAGGATTGGGGGGATAGAGGGACTTAAATTCCCTTCACCCATCTCTGG
Organism: Pseudophryne corroboree; assembly: GCF_028390025.1. NCBI lineage: Eukaryota > Metazoa > Chordata > Amphibia > Anura > Myobatrachidae > Pseudophryne > Pseudophryne corroboree. The sequence goes on along the minus strand of NC_086455.1, from coordinate 73,838,599 downwards.
GCAATATTGGGCAAGTTTGTTTTTTAAAAAGTGACATCAGTGCGCATGCACTGCTCTGGGACTGGCCAGTGTCAAACTGGAGCATGATGGGCCCACTGGCGGAATGCAGTGCCGGGGTGTGTTCAGTCTCCATAGAGGCATAAGTAACCGACAGTGCATGGTCTGGGCCCCTTGATAAATATATAGTAAATACTGATAGTGCATGCATGCTAATGTACTAGATTAATAACAGCAATGCACTGTAGAATATACACCAAAAACCCTAGCAGTATAAGGTAACGTGTAATTCAAGTATACACTCTGGAACCTGATTCCTAGATGAGGAGCTGGGGCCAACTGGGAGTTTCCCCCTGTTTCATATACACCTTATACACACAGCCTGAAGGTCATTTAAAACAATATGTTCCACTCCTTGGTGTATTAAACAAAGTTTGTGTACATTGAGCCATCAGAAAACAAAGGTTTCACTATTTCACTCTCACACAAAAAATTCCATATTTGGTAATATTTGGATATGGGATCCTCAACCTGTAACAAGTTTGCAAGCACATGCGCACTTAAGGGGATCATTTTGGTTCCAGTCTTACTAAGTCTCTGTACAGTTTGGTGGGTTTCTTCTTTCTACATACTGTATCATCACTGTGCCAATTCGGCTTGCCAAACAAGGCCATTGCAAGGGAATTAGCCCAGGAACTGGTGATCAGTCAAAGACATAGGTATTTCTATAACTCCGAATAGTGTTGTGAATAAATGGCATATTAGAAGGAATTACCATTGCACCTGCAGTATTTTATTGAGTTGACTTTAACAATTACTTCTTTCTGTTAGAGTTCTCAGCGACTTGCACCAGTTATCCCTCCCCAAAGAGAGTCGCCGAAAGAAATCCGCACAGAAGATCCTGAATTGGAGAAGAAGATGGAGGCGTGTACAGTGCAAGTGAAACTGGAAAAAGAAGACGAAAAGGAAGAAAATGATGATGAAAAGATGAAGATGCTTTCCCAGACGAAGGTCACACAAACGCTACAGGCCAGTGAAATGGTAAGTGTTATATGTGACTCTTCTGCACAATATGCTTTGCTGCAAACTCTTATTATATAACAGGATTTTAATAGCTACCGGTAAATCCTTATCTCCTAGTCTGTAGAGGATGCTGGGGTCCACTTATTGACCATGGGGGGTATAGACGGTTCCGCAGGAGCCATGGGCACTCTTAAGACTTTTCAATGGGTGTGAACTGGCTCCTCCCTCTATGCCCCTCCTCCAGACCTCAGTTATAGGACCTGTGCCCAGGGAGACGGACATTTCGAGGAAAGGATTTACTTTAATACTAGTGGTGAGATACATACCAACTCACACCTCAACCATGCCGCACACATGGCAATCAACATAACACACGCCAACAGGCATGAACCAATTGCAGCAACAAGCTGAAAGTAACATAACACAACTTGTGTATAACTAAACTGCAGGTAGAGTACGCACTGGGAGGGGCTCCCAGCATCCTCTACGGACTAGGAGAAAAGGATTTACCGGTAGGTATTAAAATCCTGTTTTCTCATACGTCCTAGAGGATGCTGGGGTCCACTTATTGACCATGGGGTTTATACCAAAGCTCCAGTACGGGCAGGAGAGTGCGGGTGACCCTGCAGCACCGATTGACCGGACTTGAGGTCTTCATCTGCCAAGGTATCAAACTTATAGAATTTTGCAAACGTGTTTGACCCCGACCAAGTAGCTGCTCGGCAAAGCTGTAATGCCGAGACCCCCCGGGCAGCCGCCCAAGATGAGCCCACCTTCCTAGTGGAATGGGCCTTCACCGACTTCGGTAACGGCAATCCAGCCGTAGAATGAGCTTGCTGAATCGTATCTCTGATCCAACGCGCAATAGTCTGCTTGGAAGCAGGACACCCAATCTTGTTGGGAGCATACCGGACAAAGACTCTGTTTTGCGAATTCAAACTGTTCTAGCGACATAAAATTTCAAAGCTCTAACCACATCTAGAGACTTTGAACGTGTCAGTAACCACTGGCACCACAATAGGTTGGTTTATGTGGAAAGAAGAAACCACCTTAGGAAGAAAATGTTGGCGAGTTTGCAACTCTGGCCTATCTTCATGGAAGATCAGGTAAGGGCTCTTGTGAGACAAGGCCCCCAATTCCGACACCCCGCCGTGCGGATGCCAATGCCAAAAGCATCACCACTTTCCAAGTGAGAAACTTCAACTCTATCTCTCGTAGAGGCTCAAACCAATCCGATTGAAGGAACTGCAACACCACATTAAGGTCCCTTGGTGCCACCGGAGGCACAAATGGTGGCTGGATGTGCAGAACGCCTTTCACGAAGGTCTGAACCTCTGGAAGGGAGGCCAATTGTTTTTGGAAGAACACTGACAAGGCCGAAATCTGGACCTTGATTGACCCCAATCTGAGGCCCGCCTCCACACCAGCCTGCAGAAAATGGAGAAAACGTCCCAAGTGAAACTCTTCCGTAGGAGTCTTCTTGGATTCACACCAAGACACACAATTTTCTCCAAATACGGTGGTAATGTTTCGACGTTACTCCTTTCCTGGCCTGAATAAGCCTGGGAATGACTTCTTTTGGAATATCTTTACGGGCTAAGATCCGGCGCTCAACAGCCATGCCGTCAAACGTAGCCGCGGTAAGTCCTGATACACGCACGGCTCCTGCTGCAGCAGGTCCTCGCGAAGAGGAAGAGGCCGAGGATCTTCTATGAGCAACTCCTGAAGACCTGGGTACCAAGCTCTCTTTGGCCAGTCTGGGGCAATGAAGATTGCTCGAACCCTTGTTCTTCTTATGATCCTGAGAACTTTTGGGATCAGCGGAAGTGGAGGGAAGACATACACTGACCGGAATACCCACTGCGCATCCACCGCTATTGCTTGAGGGTCTCTCGACCTGGAACAATATTTCTGAAGCTTCTTGTTGAGATGAGATGCCATCATGTCTACTTGAGGAACTCCCCAAAGACTTGTCACCTCCGCGAAGACTTCTTGGTGGAGGCCCCACTCTCCTGGATGGAGATCGTGTCTGCTGAGGAAGTCTGCTTCCCAGTTGTCCACTCCCGGAATGAAAATTGCTGACAGAGCTTTTGCATGCCTTTCTGCCCAGAGGAGGATCTTTGTCACCTCTGCTATTGTTGCTCTGCTTTTCGTTCCGCCCTGCCTGTTTATGTACGCGACTGCTGTTACATTGTCCGACTGGATTTGCACGGGATGATCTTGATGAAGATGTACCGCTTGTCGAAGGCCGTTGTAAATGGCTTTCAATTCCAGCACGTTTATGTGAAGGCAGGCTTCCTGACTTGACCATTTTCCTTGGAAGCTTTCCCCCTGAGTGACAGCTCCCCAGCCTCGGAGACTCGCATCCGTGGTTACCAGGACCCAGTCCTGAATCCCAAATCTGCGTCCCTCTAGTAGTTGCGGACTGTGTAGCCACCACAGGAGTGAATTCCTGGCTTTTGACGACAGGACAATTTTTCGGTGCATGTGAAGGTGGGATCCCGACCACTTGTCCAACAGGTCCCACTGGAATACTCTGGCATGGAACCTGCCAAACTGTATGGCCTCGTAGGCCGCCACCATCTTCCCCAACAACCGAATGCACCGATGGATCGACACACGGATGGTTTCAATAACTGTTTTACCATTTTCTGGATTTCCAGAGCCTTTTCCACCAGAAGAAATACTCTCTGAACTTCCGTGTCCAGAATCATCCTGAGAAAACACAATCTTGTTGTCTGTTCCAATTTTGACTTTGGATAATTTATGATCCAACCGTGTTGTTGGAGTATCGACAGGGAGAGTGCAATGTTTTTTAGCAACTGCTCCCTGGATCTCGCCTTTATCAGGAGATCGCAATGTTTTTTAGCAACTGCTCCCTGGATCTCGCCTTTATCAGGAGATCGTCCAGATAAGGAATTCTATGGACTCCCTTTTGACGAAGGAGGACCATCATCTCCGCCATCAACCTTGGTGAATACCCTCGGCGCTGTGGAGAGACTGAAAGGTAACGTCTGAAACTGGTAATGGCAATCCTGAACCGCAAATCTCAGATAAGCCTGGTGAGGAGGATAAATGGGAACATGCAGGTAAGCATCCTTGATGTCTACCGACACCATGTAATGCCCCTCCTCCAGACTGGAAATCACTGCCCTCAGTGATTCCATCTTGAACTTGAACCGTTTCAAGTAGAGATTCAACCTTTTTAGGTTCAGGATCGGTCTGACCGAGCCTTTCGGCTTCGGAACTACAAAGAGGCTTGAATAAAACCCCTCCCCTTGTTGCGGCAAAGGTACTAGGACTACGACCTGATCCTGACATAATTTTTGGATTGCCGCTGTTACTGCTTCTCTCTCTTGGAGAGAAACTGGCCCCATGACGATTTTTCAAATCAAACTTGCAACGCCTTGAAACTCCAGCTTGTATCCCTGGGATACTATTTGCAATACCCAGGGATCCAGGCCAGACAGAATCCAACCTTGGCTGAACAGTTTGAGACGTGCCCCCACCCGAGCGGCCTCCTGCAACGGAGTTCCAGCGTCATGCTGAAGATTTGGCAGAAGTAGGGGTAGACTTCTGCTCCTGGGAACCTGGAGCCGCTGTGGGCTTCTTTCCCCTTCCTCTCCCCCTTCCTGCAAAGAAGGGGGAACCTCTCGCTCTTTTGTATTTTTATTGGGCCGAAAGGACTGCATGTGTGTGTGTGTGTGTGATAGGTCTTTTTTGCCGATGCAGAGGGCAAAAACGTTGACTTACCTGCGGTAGCCGCCGAGACAAACGCATCCAGACCATCGCCAAACAAGGTCTCACCTCTATATGGGAGAGCCTCCATGTTTCTTTTGGAATCCGCGTTCCACTGGCGAATCCACAATGCCCGCCTAGCTGATACCGCCATGGTAGCGGCTTGTGAACTCAAGAGTCCAATATCTTTCATCGCTTCTAGCATGTAGGCGGCAGCCTAACTTAAGGAGTGTCTCATCTTTATCAGCCGTGTCAATTTCTGATGACACGCTGTTTGACCATTTTCCAATAGCGCGACTGACCCACGCGCAGGCAATAGTTGGTCTGAGCAGTGTACCATTGGCAACATAAATGGATTTCAATGTAGTTTCCATCTTACGGTCTGCTGGCTCTTTTAGTGGAGCCGTGCCAGGTGCAGTAAGAATTATCTTCTTTGTCAACCTGGATAGTGCACTGTCTAACACAGGGGACGATTCCCATTTTTTCCTGTCCTCTGCTGGGAAAGGGTAAGCTACCTGAATCCGCTTAGGAATATGAATTTTTTTCTCAGGATTCACCCACATCCCTGCAAAGAGAGCATTTAGCTCGTGGGAAGGAGGGAACGTGACTTTGGATTTCTTTTCCTTACATAAATAAGCCTTCTCCTGAGGTACAGGCGAGGCTTCTGTAACTTCTAACACGTCCCTTATAGCCACAATCATATATTGTATATTTATTGCCAATTTATGATCTATTTCTCTAGAGTCACTATCGTTGACACAAGAATCAGAGTCTGTGTCGGTATCAGTATTCACAAATGGTTTCTTATGTGACCCAGAGGGGCCGCCTGCAGAAGGAAGTCCTGAAAAATCACATCTTCCACAGATTTTCTCCAGCATTTAGCCTGAGATTCAGACTTATCTAACCTCCTGTTAATAAGATGCATACTGTCATGTATTTCTTTCACCCATGCAGGCTCTTGGTCTGCCGGCAGCGCCACCACATTACAACTCTGTGTCCCTAAAATGCCTTCCTCCGGGGAGGAACTCCCTGCCTCAGACATGCCTTACACATGTACAGCACACACTCACAGACACACTGGGACTTATAAGGGGACAGACTCACAGCAAAATCTGTCAGAGGGACACAGTATAGGAGCAGCCAGTTCACAACCCCAGCGCCAGTATGTAATGTCTGTGAACACAGAATGCCCACAGACAACAGCGCTTTTACACAGTAATTCACACTTGTAATGCACCACAAAACGCTTAGTGCCCCCCTTATTTGCACCCTGTACTTGTGTCAGAAGTGGAGGAAAGGACCAGCCTTGTCTCTGCAGCCTGAGGAGAGAGAGGAAATGGCGCTGAGCAGTGTGTTGGCTGCCTGAGGAAGAAGCTCCGCCCCCGCAAATGGCGCGTTTTTCACTCAGCAATGATTGTAATATTTATACTGGCGGGGGTAGGGCTGTGCCAGCGGCATCTTATGCCCCCATTTGCGCCAGTTTTTAGGTATTTGCTGCCCAGGCCAACCCCCCCCCCCCCCTGCAGTGCTCTGTGTGTGTGGGCAGCAATGGCGCGTTGCGCTCCCGCCAGCCGCGCCGTACCTCAGCCGTCACTTTACTTTGCTAGAAGATCTTCTTCTCATACTCGCCTGTCTTCAGACTTCTGGCTCTGTGAGGGGGGTGACGGCGTGGTGTGGGAGTGAGCATCTAGGCACGGCTAGCGTTCATTTCCCTTCAGGAGCTAATGGTGTCCTGTCAGCCAGAAGCAGAGCCATGAAACTCTTCAGGAAGTTGGTTCCTACTTCTGCCCCCTCAGTCCCACGGTTCTCCCTGAAAATAAAAAACCTAACAAGTCTTTTCAGAGAAACTCAGTAGAGCTCCCCAGAGTGCATCCAGTCTGCCTGGGCACATTTCTAAAACTGAAGTCTGGAGGAGGGGCATAGAGGGGGGAGCCAGTTCACACCCATTGAAAAGTCTTAAGAGTGTCCATTGGTCCTGCGGCACAGTCTATACCCCATGGTCAATAAGTGGACCCCAGCATCCTCTAGGACGTATGAGAAAATATATTTCTGTAAGCCTTAGGATATCTTCTGGTGCACAGGTTTAATATTGGTCACTTGGGACAATGTTGCACATTATTGGGAATTGCAGTTAGATGACCACGATCCTGTGTGGATGTCCTGATGATCAGTAGCATCCTAGGTGTGAATACGCACAAGAGATGTCTGCCGTGTTACATCTGGGCGTCCCTATGCAATCCTTGTAAAAAAAAAATGTACGTGTATTATAGGTATGAACCAAGACCTGTACGTAAACTAAAAGCCAGAAGAGTGCACATTACCAGCTGCTTCACTGGGGTCTTTTTTTTTTTTTTTTAAGGAATTGTATCCTGTCCAGCTGTTTTAGTCCATCTGACTAATGTCTGTGTTTTTCCTCAGCCAAATGACACACTGATCCTAAGAAATCAAATTCCTGATACGTCGATAACAGAAAAGGTTTCCAAGCCGAGGGGTCGGCGTCCGCGGGCGAAAGTTCCCCCAGATGACACCCAGAAACCAGAGAGTAAAATCAAGGCCCCACAGCAAGAGGGCAGTTTCCCATGTAAAAAATGTGGCAGGTAGGTAACAAGACAAGGCACACGGCCATTGCAGATCAGGGGGGAAATGGGGATTCCTGTTCCACTAAAACTCATATAGGGGTATGTATGAAGGTGCAGAGGTATGGAGAGACTAGTATAATAATGGTGTGTCATCTATTAGTCACAGTATCAATGAAAAAGAATTCAAATTAAAAAAACAAAACCTATTAATGTAATGTTGTGAAAAAATCACAATTTAATAAAAGGAAAATCCGCTGGACAACATCAGATTGTAATACATGCATTGTAAACGTGGTGTTAAATGCAGATATACCAAATCTGAATGTAAAGTTCAATAGTAAAAGCTGGTGAATAAGAGGTACAGTCACACACTACACACTGTGCAGGCACAAGAAAGCTGGCTCCGGGATACCGGCATGGTACAGCGGCATGTAAAGTTATAGTGCTTGCACAAGTAACATGCTGTAAGTAGCATTTTACCATGTCTGGATCCCGGCGTCCACTTTCTGGTACCTACACAGGGACTGCCGACCCATGAATACACCTTGTTTAGGAGGTCCTTGTGCCTTCTCCATTCCCCATTGATGTAAAAAGAGGTGCATCCTCCATGCTACTGTTTCTACTATGAAAGGGGAGTAGTCTTGCAGTGATGGCGTCTGTATACACTTCCAGTGAGTCGCCTGTATACACTGCCAGGGAGCGGTTTTCACCCGTTTTATAGTGTATTAGAAGATGGATGACTAGAGGAGAGATCCGGTCATGTGACCGCCACTTGGGATCCTGGCGGTCATCATGCCGCCATCGGGATCCCCCCCCACTTATCAGCCCGGCAGTCGGCATGAGTGGGAATAAAACCTGAGGCAAGCCACCAAACCCACAAGGGGCTTTGTTGCGCTCGCCACCCCCCGTTACCCCCTCCCGGCATTCTGCTGCCGGGATCCCGGGGTCGGTATGCTGACTGCCATTCTCCCAGCCCCAACCCCTAGAGGAGATTGTGAGAGCATATGCAGCTTTTATTATTATGTAGTCCCATTATTATTTTTTCTTACTTCTCCCAGCACATAAGGTTTGGCACTTTTTAGATGTATTTTGCTTTATTTTATTCTTTTCAAATTGCAAATGCTAAAATTGTTACTAGAGCATAAGAAAATGTACAAAACCATAAAGTCTACAAAATAATACAACAAATGGAAAAACATCTATAAAAACGAGCCGTGAAACCAGCTTTGCCGTTTGTAAAATACAACTGAAGACTAGAGCTCAGTAATACTGAAAGACCCCAATATCATATTCAGTTAGAAAAGAAAGGCTTAGAGGGTTCTTTTATTATTATTTACATTTATTTTGGTCAAGCAAAAAGATGACCTGAAGTTTTTCCTTCCTCCAGGGTCTTCCTCAAAGTGAAAAGTCGCAGTGCGCACATGAAGAGCCACGCGGAACAGGAGAAGAAAGCAGCAGCCAAGAAGCAAAAGGAGGCGGCAGCAGCAGCAGCTGCTGCAGCCGCAGCACAAGCCGCTTTACTTACCATATCTCACCGGATGGAAAGTAGTGACAGCAGGAGCAGCAGTGACGGTAGCAGTAGTAGCAGCAGCGAGAGCTGTGATAGTTCCGATGACGGAGAGATATAAGCAGACACTCAGATGCTGCAGTGAGGCTGGACCCTCGCTCCTTTCACTACCCACTCCCCCCCCCCCCTTTTTTTTTTAAGTTAAAATTTCAATGTTCTCGGTTTCTGCAAGGATCAAATACATGAAAGACTTATAGTGGGCTTGGGACTTTTTATCTTTTTAAATTAACTATTTATTGGGAAAACAATCTTATCATGATCATGTGTTTCGGAGAGCACAGAGATATTTTTATCCTACACACGTGCCTGTAAAGACAACTTGCATAGAGACAGCACTTGTCGTCTTTCCTTCTGAAAGCTACAAAAAGGAGCATTTCTTCTGATGAGACGAAACCTGTATTTTGTGGACCTTACTTGGTTTTCTGTCACTGTGTACACTGGATAATGTGGAATTTTACACAAACTCATGAGTGCAATACTACAGATATACCAGTAGTCGGCGCCCCTGCGGTTGTTGACCTACATGTGTTGTGCATCGTGCAGGTCTGCAGGAACGGAGTACTGAAGATTTTCCATCCCTGTCATAGAACTTTAGTTTTCATCTGTAGCTTAAAGAGCTTGTTGCCTGCACACAGGAAGCGTCAATGTTGTAGGCAGGCTGTACTCCCATTGCAGCCTATCCATTCACTAGAAACACAGCCTCGTTAGTGGTTCAGAGAGGTCAGTGGTTCCTCAGGTAAACGGCTCTTTAATACAGCTAGATGAAAATAATAACTTATAATGGCGAGAGATCACCATTGTGTAAATAATGTGTGGCACAGACTTGCATACAAGTCACAATTAATTTTTTATGTATCTACAATAGGGGAAATGACAATTCAAATAACCTGTATATACACTATATGTAAAACAGCTTACATATACTTTGTTTTGTAAAAAAAAAAATCTTTATATTGCTTAACAGACAATCTTTATATGTTAAAAGTTTTGGAGAGTGACTGATACCCTGTCTTACTGTTCACTGCCTAATTATAATTTTTTATTTTAAACTTGACGTCTTCTCATTATAAACGCATGAACTGAAGATTTAATAGGTGGTAATGATGGCCTATACAACTATTCTAAATTATTCTACATGCTTAATAGCTGCTCAAAGCAATAGAGTGTAAGATATGTTCCTAATATCCATGAAGTCTGAAGATTCTATTTTAATTTGGTTTTTCGGTAGAGCACACGTAAAGCAATTGTTCCCTGTAACGGATAATTTGGATGTTGTCACAGAACATAAGTGATAATAATAATCATAATGTATGGATGGTGTAATGGTTAGCATTATTGCCTCACAGCACATGGGTTCAATTCCCACCATGGCCCTAACTGGAGTTTGTATGTTCTCCCCATGCTTGCGTGGGTTTCCTACATGTACTTTAGTACACAATCCAAAAATATACTGATGGGTTAATTGGCTCCCGCTAAAAAACAAACCCTAGTGTGTAAGTGTCTGTGTGTGTGTGTACATGGGCAGACCAGATGGTCCAAGTAGTTCTTATCTGCCGTCACATTCTATGTTTCTATAATGTCACACGTTTGCCTTTCTCCTGGTTCACTGCTGTTCTGCACAAAGGTTTTCATATTTAGGGTGAGATGTATCAAGCCTTAGAGAGAGAGAGAGAGAGACGGTGCAGTAGTTGTCTGTAGCACCCAATCTGATATGTTTTATAGATTGCGCTAGATACATCATTGGTAAAAGCTGGTTGCTATGGGTAACATTCTCCACTTTAGCTTTCTGAAAAGTTTGATATCTCCCCCTTCAAACAGAAAATGGGATTTGTCTGCCCTGGGCAATCAAAGTGTATAGTTTTAGGGCATGGGAATTCCTAATTGATATTCAGTGGAACAATCAAATTATCATAATGAATCTGAAATGTAGGGCCCTGCTTTGTTTTCTACAATTAGCTGTAAAAGCATACTGTGTGCTGTTTGTATATATGCCATACCTGGACAACTTGTGTCTGTCTGGGTGCTGTGAAACTACAGTCCCAGCATAAGCTGCCTGTTAGCAGCAGGCATAGCATACTTGAGCTGTCCAGGCCTGGCCTACGCAGGTTACAAATAGGGCATTATATTAACATGACATGCAAAACCCTGAAATTACATAATGTAACCATCACATTTCCAACCACTGGCCGCAAAAACGAGTTTTATGGTAAGAACTTACCTTTGTTAAAACTCTTTCTGCGAGGTACACTGGGCTCCACAAGGATAGACATAGGGGTGTAGAGTAGGATCTTGCTCCGAGGCACCAACAGGCTGAAAAGCTTTGACTGTTCCCAGGATGCATAGCGCCGCCTCCTCTATAACCCCGCCTCCCTGCACAGGAGCTCAGTTTTTAGTTAACCAGCCAATGCAGTAGCAGGAAAAGAGACGACAACGGTTAGTAGCCACATACACCACACTCTCACGACAGGAGAAGTGTCAGCAGCTAATGCCATACCAACCCAAAGAAGCTAAGTGCGTCAGGGTGGGCGCCTTGTGGAGCCCAGTTTTACCTCGCAGAAAGAGTTTTAACAAAGGTAAGTTCTTACCATAAAACTCATTTTCTGCTGCGGGGTACACTGGGCTCCACAAGGATAGACATAGGGGATGTCCTAAAGCAGTTCCTTATGGGAGGGGACGCACTGTAGCGGGCTCAAGAACCCTGCGTCCAAAGGAAGCATACTGGGAAGCAGCAGTATCGAAGGCATAGAACCTTATGAACGTGTTCACAGAGGACAACGTAGCCGCCTTGCACAATTGTTCAAGGGTCGCACCACGGCGGGCCGCCCAAGAAGGTCCAACAGACCGAGTAGAATGTGCCGTAATGTGAGCAGGAGCCGAGAGACCAGCCCTCACATAAGCATGTGCAATCACCATTCTAATCCATCTGGCCAAAGTTTGCTTGTGAGCAGGCCAGCCACGTTTGTGAAATCCAAACAGCACAAAGAGAGAATCAGATTTTCTAATAGAAGCAGTTCTCTTCACATAGATACGGAGAGCCCGTACCACATCCAAAGACCGCTCTTTGGGAGACAGATCAGGAGAAACAAGTGCCGGCACCACAATCTCCTGGTTAAGGTGGAACGAAGAAACCACCTTAGGTAAATATCCGGGACGAGTCCTAAGAACCGCCCGGTCACGGTGAAATATCAGATATGGGGAACTACAGGACAAGGCCCCCAAATCCGACATTCTTCTAGCTGAAGCAATAGCCAGCAGAAACACCACCTTAAGGGAAAGCCACTTAAGATCAGCTGAACCAAGAGGTTCAAACGGAGACTCTTGTAACGCCTCCAAAACCACCGACAAGTCTCAAGGAGCCACAGGCGGGACATAGGGAGGTTGGATACGCAACACACCCTGAGTAAAGGTATGCACATCAGGTAAGGTCGCAATCTTTCTCTGAAACCACACCGACAAGGCAGATGTGAACCTTGAGGGAGGCCAGACGCAGGCCTAAGTCCAGGCCCTGCTGAAGAAAAGTCAACAACTTGGCTATACTAAACTTGGAAGCGTCATAATTGTTAGATGCGCACCAAACAAAGTAAGAATGCCAGACCCTATAGTAAATCCGAGCCGAAGCCGGTTTCCGGGCCCGCAACATAGTTTGAATGACTGCCTTAGAAAACCCTTTAGCCCTTAAGACGGAAACTTCAAGAGCCACGCCGTCAAAGACAGCCGGGCTAGGTCCTGGTAGACACAGGGGCCCTGAACGAGGAGGTCTGGGCATTGTGGAAGTAGAATTGGACGCTCTGACGATAGGCCTTGCAGGTCTGCGAACCAGTGCCGTCTGGGCCACGCTGGAGCTATGAGGAGCAGAATTCCTTTTTCTTGCTTGAACTTCCAAATTACCCTGGGCAGGAGTGACACCGGAGAGAACACGTACGGCAGACGAAACCTCCACGGCACCGCCAGCGCATCCACGAATGCTGCTTGAGGATCCGTGGTCTTTGCTCCGAAGACCGGAACCTTGTGATTGTGTCGAGACGCTATCAGATCTACATCTGGACGGCCCCACTTTTCCACTAGGAGTTGAAACACTTCTGGATGGAGGCCCCACTCGCTGGCATGTACGTCCTGACGACCGAGAAAGTCTGCTTCCCAATTCAGGACTCCCGGAATGAATATTGCCGATATGGCCGGTAGATGGCGTTCCGCCCAATGTAGAATCCGTGAGACTTCCTTCATTGCCGAACAGCTTAGAGTGCCGCCTTGATGATTTATGTAAGCCACTGTGGTGGCGTTGTCCGACTATACTTGAACAGGACAGTTCTGAATTAAATGCTGGGTCAACGCATTGAAGACCGCCCGTAATTCCAGAATGTTGATTTGAGAGGAGGGATTCCTCCTTGGTCCACCGACCCTGAAGGGAGTGTTGCTCTAGCACCGCGCCGCAACCTCTTAGACTGGTATCTGTCATCAACAGGACCCAGTCGGATATCCAGAAGGGACGGCCCCTGCACAATTGTCGGTCCTGGAGCCACCAGAGCAGCGACAGACAGACCTCCGGAGTCAATGAGATCATGTGAGACCTGATCCGGTGAGGCAGGCCGTCCCACTTGGCTAGAATCAGCTTCTGTAGGGTGCGAGAGTGGAATTAAGTATACTCCACCATGTTGAATGCTGACACCATGAGGCCCAGCACCTGCATCGCCAAATGTATCGACAATTGCGAGAAAGGAAGCAACAAAATCCTGTCCTGGAGCTTCAAGACTTTCTCCTGAGACAAGAACAACCTCTGGTCGTGAGTGTCCAATAGCGCTCCCAGGTGCAGCATGCTCTGAGCAGGGACCAGTGGGGTTGTAGAAACCGGACAGTCATATTCAGATGACTTAGGAGAAGTTCTGGGGAATTTGCCAGGATTAACAAGTCGTCCAGATACGGCAGTATCCTGACCCCTTGACGACGGAGTACCACCGTCAACACCGCCATAACTTTGGTGAAGACTCGCGGAGCCGTGGTTAAACCAAAAGGTAACGCCCGAAACTGGTAATGGAGGTTGCCAATTGCAAACCTCAGGTATTGCTGATGTGACGCTGCTATAGGAATATGCAGGTAAGCATCCTGTATAATCCAGGGAGACCATGTAGTCCCCAGGTTCCAAGGCCAGAACCATAGAGTGAAGGGTTTCCATATGGAACTTGGAAACCTTCACAAACCTGTTCAATGCCTTGAGGTTGAGAATGGGCCGGGAGGACCCATTCGGTTTCGGGACTAGAAACAGCGGAGAATAGTACCCCCGACTCCTCTGCGGAGGAGGCACCTGTACTACGACTCCTGTATCCAGAAGGGTCTGTACCACCGAATGTAAAGCGTTTGCCTTTGTCTGGTCCAGCAAAATCGATGAGGGGGTCGGTTTTTGAAGGCTATGGCGTAACCTCGAGTGACGACTTCCCGTACCTAGGCATCTGAAGTGGTCTTCAACCATTCCTGGGTATACCCTAGAAACCGGCCCCCCACCCTGGGATCCCCCAGGGGGAGGCCCGCCCCGTCATGCGGCAGGCTTATCGGTCTTGGAAGCTGGCTGACGGGCCGCCCAGGCTCTTTTGGGCTTTGGCTTACCAGGTTTGGAAGTGCGGGCCTCCTTATTGTACGCCTGACCTTTTGCTCTACCTGAAGGACGAAAGGGGCGAAAGGAAGTACCCTTAGCCTTCGACACAGAAGGAGCGGTACTTGGCAGACAGGCAGTTTTGGCAGAAGCCAAGTCAGCCACAATCTTATTTAAGTCCTCCCCAAACAGAATTATCTCCCTTGAAAGGGAGTACCTCCAGGGTTATTCTAGAGTCCAGATCCACAGACCAGGATCTCAGCCACAATATCCGGCGAGCCAGGACTGATGTAGTAGAGGCCTTGGCTGCTAGAATACCGGCATCAGAAGCCGCCTCTAATATAGTGAGAAGCTGTGACAATATATGACGAGCATTGTCTAGCATGGTCAGAAGAGATTTCAGCTTCTAACTCCAAGGACCATGCTTCAATAGACTCTGCAGCCCATGTTGCTGCAATAGTGGGCCTTTGTGCAGCACCCGTGAGGGTGTAAATCGCTTTTAGACAACCCTCCACACGTTTATCCGTAGGCTCTTTTAGAGACGTGACGGTAGTGACACGTAGAGCTGAGGAAACCACCATCCTAGCCACATGTGAGTCTACTGGAGTAGGCGTTTCCCAATTTTTAGACGGCTCTGGCGCGAGGGGATAGCGAGCCAGCATCTTCTTTTGAGGCACAAACTTCGTACCCGGGTTTCCCCAGGGTTCCTGACGTATATCCACTAGCTGGTCAGAGTGAGGTAAAATAAGATTTTACTTACCGGTAAATCTATTTCTCGTAGTCCGTAGTGGATGCTGGGGACTCCGTAAGGACCATGGGGAATAGACGGGCTCCGCGGGAGACAGGGCACTTTAAGAAAGAATTGGGACTACTGGTGTGCACTGGCTCCTCCCTCTATGCCCCTCCTCCAGACCTCAGTTAAGGAAACTGTGCCCGGAAGAGCTGACAGTACAAGGAAAGGATTTTGGAATCCAGGGTAAGACTCATACCAGCCACACCAATCACACAGTATAACTCGTGATAAACTTACCCAGTTAACAGTATGAACAACAACAGAGCATCAGACAAACCTGATGCAACCATAACATAACCCTTATTTAAGCAATAACTATATACAAGTATTGCAGAAGAAGTCCGCACTTGGGACGGGCGCCCAGCATCCACTACGGACTACGAGAAATAGATTTACCGGTAAGTAAAATCTTATTTTCTCTAACGTCTTAGTGGATGCTGGGGACTCCGTAAGGACCATGGGGATTATACCAAAGCACCCAAACGGGCGAGAGAGTGCGGATGACTCTGCAGCACCGAATGAGCAAACACAAGGTCCTCCTCAGCCAGGGTATCAAACTTGTAGAACTTTGCAAAGGTGTTTGAACCCGACCAAGTAGCTGCTCGGCAAAGCTGTAATGCCGAGACCCCTCGGGCAGCCACCCAAGAAGAGCCCACCTTCCTTGTGGAATGGGCTTTTACTGATTTTGGATGCGGCAATCCAGCCGCAGAATGAGCCTGCTGAATCGTGTTACAGATCCAGCGAGCAATAGTTTGCTTTGAAGCAGGAGCACCCAGCTTGTTGGATGCATACAGGGTAAACAGCGAGTCAGTTTTCCTGACTCCAGCCCTTCTGGCTACATAAATCTTCAAAGCCCTGACTACATCTAGTAACTTGGAATCCTCCAAGTCACGAGTAGCCGCAGGCACCACAATAGGTTGGTTCAAATGAAAGGATGACACCACCTTCGGCAGAAATTGCGGACGAGTCCGTAACTCTGCCCTGTCCATATGGAAAACCAGATAGGGGCTTTTACATGACAAAGCCGCCAATTCAGACACACGCCTAGCCGAAGCTAAGGCCAATAGCATGACCACCTTCCACGTGAGATATTTTAACTCCACGGTTTTAAGTGGCTCAAACCAGTGAGATTTCAGGAAACTCAACACCACGTTAAGATCCCAAGGTGCCACTGGTGGCACAAAAGGGGGCTGAATATGCAGCACTCCCTTTACAAACGTCTGAACTTCAGGAAGAGAAGCCAGTTCCTTTTGAAAGAAAATGGATAGGGCCGAAATCTGGATCTTAATGGACCCTAATTTTAAGCCCATAGTCACTCCCGCCTGTAGGAAGTGAAGGAAACGGCGCAGTTGGAATGCCTCTGTAGGGGCCTACCTGGCCTCACACCAAGCAACATATTTTCGCCATATACGGTGATAATGTTTTGCTGTCGCGTCCTTCCTAGCCTTTATCAGCGTAGGAATAACTTCATCCGGAATGCCTTTTTCCGCTAGGATCCGGCGTTCAACCGCCATGCCGTCAAACGCAGCCGCGGTAAGTCTTGGAACAGACAGGGCCCCTGTTGCAACAGATCCTGTCTGAGAGGCAGAGGCCATGGGTCCTCTGTGAGCATTTCTAGCAGTTCCGGATACCAAGCCCTTCTTGGCCAATCCGGAACAATGAGTATTGTTCTCACTCCTCTTTTTCTTACGATTCTCAGCACCTTGTGTATGAGAGGAAGAGGAGGAAACACATAAACCGACTGGAACACCCACGGTGTTACTAGTGCGTCCACAGCTATCGCCTGGCGCAATACCTTTGTAGCTCTTTGTTGAGGCAGGATGCCATCATGTCCACCTGTGGCAGTTCCCATCGATTTGTAATCTGTGTGAAGACTTCTTGATGAAGTCCCCACTCTCCCGGGTGGAGGTCGTGCCTGCTGAGGAAGTCTGCTTCCCAGTTGTCCACTCCCGGAATGAACACTGCTGACAGTGCTTGCACGTGATTCTCCGCCCGGCGAAGAATTCTGGTGGCTTCTGCCATTGCCACCCATGAGCCACTGCGGTGATGTTGTCTGACTGAATCAGCACCGGTTGGTTGCGAAGCAGAGGCTCCGCTTGACTCAGGGCGTTGTATATGGCCCTTAGTTCCAGGATATTGATGTGCAGACAAGTCTCTTGACTTGACCACAGCCCCTGGAAATTTCTTCCCTGAGTGACTGCCCCCCACCCTCGGAGGCTTGCATCCGTGGTCACCAGGACCCAGTCCTGTATGCCGAACCTGCGGCCCTCGAGAAGGTGAGCACTCTGCAGCAACCACAGAAGAGACACCCTGGCCCTGGGGGATAGGGTGATCAGCCGATGCATCTGAAGATGCGATCCGGACCACTTGTCCAACAGATCCCACTGAAAGGTCCTCGCATGGAACCTGCCGAAGGGAATGGTTTCGTATGATGCCACCATCTTTCCCAGGACTCGCGTGCATAGATGCACCGACACCTGTTTTGGTTTTAAGAGGTCTCTGACCAGAGTCACGAGCTCCTGGGCCTTCTCCTCCGGGAGAAACACCTTCTTCTAGTCTGTGTCCAGAATCATGCCCAGGAAGGGCAGACTCGTCGTAGGAATCAGCTGCGACTTTGGAATATTCAGAATCCAGCCGTGCTGCTGTAACACCTCCCGAGAGTGTGCTACGCTGATCAGCAACTGCTCTCTGGACCTCGCCTTTATGAGGACATCGTCCAAGTATGGGATAATTGTAACTCCTTGCTTTCGCAGAAGCACCATCATTTCTGCCATTACCTTGGTAAATATACTCCGGGCCGTGTACAGACCAAACGGCAACGTCTAGAATTGGTAATGACAGTCCTGTACCACAAATCTGAGGTACTCCTGATGAGGTGGATAAATGGGGACATGCAGGTAAGCATCCTTTATGTGCAGAGACACCATAAAATCCCCCTCTTCCAGGCTTGCAATGACCGCCCTGAGCGATTCCATCTTGAACTTGAACCTTTTCAGGTAAATGTTCAGGGATTTTAAATTCAATATGGGTCTGACTGAACCGTCCGGTTTCGGAACCACAAACATTGTGGAATAGTAACCCCTTCCCTGTTGTGGGAGGGGAACCTTTACCACCACCTGCTGGAGATATAATTTGCTAACACTACTTCCCTTTCTATGGGGGAAGCTGGCAGGGCCGATTTGAGGTAACTGCGAGGGGGCATCACTTCGAATTCCAGCTTGTATCCCTGAGACACAATCTGTATAGCCCAGGGATCCACCCGTGAGCGAACCCACTGGTGGCTGAAATTTCGGAGACGCGCCCCCACCGCTCCTGGCTCCACCTGTGGAGCCCCAGCGTCATGCAGTGGATTTAGTGGAAGCCGGGGAGGTCTTCTGTTCCTGGGAACTAGCTGTATTGTGCAGCTTCTTTCCTCTACCCCTGCCTCTGGCAAGAAAGGACGCACCTCTGACTTTCTTGCCTCTTTGTGATCGAAAGGACTGCATTTGGTAATACGGTGCTTTCTTAGGTTGTGAGGGAATATATGGCAAAAATTTTTACTTCCCAGCCGTAGCTGTGGAAACTAGGTCCGAGAGACCGTCCCCAAACAATTCCTCACCCTTATAAGGTAAAACCTCCATGTGCTTTTTTGAGTCGGCATCACCTGTCCATTGCCGAGTCCACAGGACCCTTCTGGCAGAAATTGACATTGCATTTATTCTAGAGCCCAGTAGGCAAATGTCTCTCTGGGCATCCCTCATGTATAGGACAGTGTCTTTTATATGCCCCAGGGTCAGCAATATAGTATCCTTGTCCAAGGTATCAAGCTCCTCAGACAGAGTATCTGTCCATGCTGCTACAGCACTACACATCCAGGCCGACGCAATTGCCGGCCTTAGTAGGGTACCTGAATGTGTATAAACGGACTTCAGGATACCTTCCTGCTTTCTTTCGGCAGGATCTTTTAGGGCGGCCGTATCCTGTGATGGCAGGGCTACCTTCTTAGATAAGCGTGTCAAAGCTTTGTCTACCCTAGGGGAGGATTCCCAGCGTAACCTGTCCGTTGGCTGGAAAGGATACGCCATAAGTAACCGTTTGGAAATCTGCATTTTCTTATCAGGAGAATCCCAAGCTTTTTCACATAACTCATTTAACTCATGTGAAGGGGGAAAAGTCACTTCTTGCCTTTTCTCCCCAAACATATAAACCCTCTTGGCAGGGACAGTGTTTTCCTCTGAGATGTGCAATACATCCTTCATTGCTATAATCATGTAGCGGATGGCTTTAGCCATTTTAGGCTGCAACTTTGCATCATCGCCATCGACACTGGACTCAGAATCCGTGTCGATATCCGTGTCAACAATTTGGGATAGTGGGCGCTTCTGAGACCCTGACGGCCTCTGCGCTGTAGGATCAGGCATGGGTTGGGACCCTGACTGTCCCAAGGCATCAGCTTTATCCAACCTTTTATGCAAGGAGTTTACATTATCATTTAACACCTTCCACATATCCATCCAATCAGGTGTCGGCGCTGACAACACATTCATCTGCACCTGCTCTGCTTCCACATAGCCTTCCTTGTCAAACATGTCGACACAAGCGTACCGACATACCACACACACAGGGGATGCTCTATTTGAGGACAGAACCCCCACAAGGCCTTTTGGAGAGACAGAGAGTATGCCAGCACACACCCCAGCGTTATATGACCCAGGAATTACACAGTAACTTAGTGTTTACCCAGTAGCTGCTGTATATACTGATATTGCGCTAAATTTATGTGCCCCCCCTCTCTTTTTACCCTCTTTCTACCGTGAATCTGCAGGGGAGAGCCCGGGGAGCTTCCTCTCAGCGGAGCTGTGGAGAGAAAATGGCGCTGGTGAGTGCTGAGGAAGAAGCCCTGCCCCGTCAGCGGCGGGCTTCTGTCCCGCGATTTTGTGTAAAATAATGGCGGGGGCTCATGCATATATACAGTGCCCAACTGTATATATGCTCTTTTATGCCAAGAGGTACTTAATTGCTGCCCAGGGCGCCCCCCCCCCCCCCCTCTGCACCCTACAGTGACCACAGTGTGTGGGTTTGATGTGGGAGCAATGGCGCACAGCTGCAGTGCTGTGCGCTACCTCATATGAAGACTGGAGTCTTCTGCCGCCGCTTTTGACGTCTTCTTGCTTGACACGCCGGCTTCTGGCTCTGCGAGGGGGACAGCGGCGCGGCTCCGGGATCGGACGACCAAGGGTGCGTTCCTGTGTTCGATCCCTCTGGAGCTAATGGTGTCCAGTAGCCTAAGAAGCATGACCTATCCGCAGTTAGTAGGTCTGCTTCTCTCCCCTCAGTCCCACGTAGCAGAGAGCCTGTTGCCAGCAGATCTCTCTGAAAATAAAAAATCCTAACAAAATACTTTCTTATTAGCAAGCTCAGGAGAGCTCACTAAAGTGCACCCAGCTCGGCCGGGCACAGATTCTAACTGAGGTCTGGAGGAGGGGCATAGAGGGAGGAGCCAGTGCACACCAGTAGTCCTAATTCTTTCTTAAAGTGCCCTGTCTCCTGCGGAGCCCGTCTATTCCCCATGGTCCTTACAGAGTCCCCAGCATCCACTAGGACGTTAGAGAAAACTTGTTTAACCACCTTCTGACGCTTGAACCTATCTGGTTTCTTAGGGGCCCTACTCACTGGCCGACCCGCCGCCGAGCTGCCCGACGGCGGATACGGCCGACAAGCGACCCGGCGGCGGGGGGGCAGTGACGGGGGGAGTGAAGTTTCTTCACTCCCCCGTCACGCGGCTGCATTGAAGTGCAGGCAAATATGGACGAGATCGTCCATATTGGCCTGCATGCACAGCCGACGGGAGACCAGCGATGAACGAGCTAGGGGCCGCGCATCGTTCATCGCTGGAGTCTCCACACTGAAAGATATGAACGAGTTCTCGTTCATTTATGAACGAGATCGTTCATATCTTTCAAAAAAATCGGCCAGTGTGTAGGGCCTATTAGGAGGGACGAATGGCTCGGGATCATCCGTAATCTGTAACATCAACTTAATAGTCTCCAAAAGATCAGGAACATCCACATGTGAACCACCGTCCCCATCAGCAGTATCTGTGTCAGAATCTGTGGGGTCAGTGTAAGTGCCATCTTCATCAGACGAGGTGTCAGTGACCGCAGTGGATTGTGAGGAGATAAGAGCTCGCTTAGAGGACCCCTTGGTCTTAGGTGAGCGAGGGTCAGACTTTTTAGTAGTCAGGGACTGGTTCAACTTCTTCAGTTGAGCAGAAAAATTGCCCGCCCACAGCGGGTTAGTTGCAGGGACCACATACGGTTGCACCGGCATAGGGGGTGTTAGTTTATTAACTAGCGTATGCAGAAGCGTGGAAAAAGCAGCCCACGGTGGGTCATTATGTACCTCCATTGCCACAGTCCCACTGGTGGGCAAGGAGCCCCCGCAACCAGAGCCCACAGCTGCTATATTCTCCTCATAAGGATCTGTGGCTTCAGCAACACCTGCAGTGTGTTCCGCCCCAGAACCATTACCTTCAGAAGCAGACATGATATAACTTGCAGAATCAGGTAACACAGTACAATTGGCAGTAGCACAATACCCCTCACCCAAACCCCTGCGCAGTGTAGTCAGCACAAGCAGAGATATGGTGACTAAAATCACAGAGAAAAATATGTATTACAGTATATCTTGTGATAATCCTATATAAATATAAAACCTGACACACCAAGCCCCTCAGGTTATAGAATATAGGGATAGCAAGTTGAGTTAGAGACCCGAAATGGGCACCACTCAGCAAGCTAATGCACACACAGATAGTCACAGTTGTACAATGTAGAGGTTATTACTAACAATAATACTGCACTGGACCAGCTGATATAGCTATGTAGTCAATAGATATAACACTGCACAGTAAGAACTGGATGTATATCACAGGGTAACTGTACTAGAAAACCCTGACTAAATGCACTCTATCTTAACTAACACTGTTTAATAGGCAGGTAGAATACTTAAGTGTCATGTAAAGTCACAGCGCTGACAACCAAGCGGCTTTACACAGGAGGATTTGCCCAAGCAGTCCCAGGAACAGTGTAGCTGAGAGAAATGGCGCCCAGACACTGACAGGGAGTGAGGAAGAGACAGATATGCAGCTCCAGGGCGGGAACATTTGCGGGAAATTGCGCCCTGGGGCTGGGGGAGGGGCTCCAGGTCTAAGCCTTATCCCCCTGCTGGCAAAACCACCGGGTACTGTGGGCTACTATTAAAATGGTTTTAAGGGAAACCCTGACCTGCACCCATGCCCTGGTGATCTAGTGGGATCGCCTGTACTGCCACAGTGTCCACCACCAGCGCGCGCAGCCTGCCTCCTACTGATCGCGATAAAGTACGGGTCTCGCAAGCGGGACCCACTCACCACCTCCCGAAGCGCAGCCACGCGATCCCCCGTGTGTGCCTGACCATGGAAGAAAACCGGAGCCTCCTGCTGTAGTTACCCGGCAACCAGGGCTCGGGAGTGTACAGCGCCGCTGGGGAGAGATGGAGCTGCAGCAGTGAATGTCACAAGACATATACACACTGCTGCAGCCCTTGAAGTCTTCACTTTTCTTCTAAAAAAGCTCTTCTCAGGGCTGCCTAGCGCAGCCCCTCTGTTATGTGCCTGCTATCTGCGGCACCAACTACAAAACTGAGCTCCTGTGTAGGTAGGCCGGGTTATAGAGGAGGCGGCGCTATGCATTCTGGGAACAGTCAAAGCTTTTCAGCCTGTTGGTGCCTCGGATCAAGATCCTACTCTACACCCCTGTGTCTATCCTTGTGGAGCCCAGTGTACCCCACAGCAGAAATGCTATTTCTCTGTAGTGGTTTTGTAGCCACGCTGTAGAGGTACATACTAATGTAAAAGAGGTCAGGAACTCTCTACACTCACTGTCCCATATCTTCTGTAATATGTGCAGAGGTGAGTCCTGATTTACCTCGTCTATAGTATAATATTTGTGCTGCCAGCGTCATAAAACTTTACATATATAATAAAAATAAAGGCTAAAAGGGAACTTCACCCAAAATGAAAAACATGTCTGTTCCACTAGTAATATGATACTTCTATTATTGTTGAAACCCGTTCTGCGGTCTTAAATTGTAAGATGTTGAATCTAACCTGCCTACTTGGAGGGACCATCTTAATGTATAGGCATAGTGGGCAACTGCCCAGAGCCCCACAATTCTAGGGGCCTCTGAGCAGGGTTGGGCAGTGGTCACAAAATCAGAGCAGCCAGGCAGCACTTTACTTGCCTATCAGCCTGCAAGGGAATGGCTGCCAGCATGCTGATTGGTGGATGGCAGGAGCTATCCACCAATCGGAATGCTGACCGCCACTGTATGGAAGTAGGGTAGAGGTGGGGAAGGGGGGGGGCATGTCATCAATTATTTTGGTTCCCGTGAATTGGTGTGTAGGGGCCTCAGTGCATTGCTTTGCCCAGGGTCTACTTACAATGCTGTTAAGCCGACCCTGCTACCTGGCTGACTATCAGGAACAAACGCACACATCCCCACCACTCAACATGGTGTAACTGGTAGTTTGTCACTTTGTTGAAATAATGTTGTTGCATGATAGCAAAAAAGCCTAATGCCAGATGACCCTAATTGCTGCTGTAAGGTAAAATGCTAATTTAATTCCAGAAAGCAGCAGAAATGTGAAAAACAGTGTTTGCAAAATACCATGTTTTGGGGTGTATGAATGAAATGAATGAGGGGTCATCTCTTTTAAAGTCCCAAAATTATTTGTTTTGAAATTTCTTTTGGATGAGTGCATTGAAGAATGTTGGATTACAAACCTGTATACTGTGTGCTACTTGAATACAATATTTCTCTGACGTCCTAGTGGATGCTGGGACTCCGTAAGGACCATGGGGATATAGCGGCTCCGCAGGAGACAGGGCACAAAATAAAAGCTTAAGGATCAGGTGGTGTGCACTGGCTCCTCCCCCTATGACCCTCCTCCAAGCCTCAGTTAGATTTTTGTGCCCGGCCGAGAAGGGTGCAATCTAGGTGGCTCTCCTGAGCTGCTTAGAATAAAAGTTTAGTTAGGTTTTTTTATTTTCAGTGAGTCCTGCTGGCAACAGGCTCACTGCATCGTGGGACTAAGGGGAGAAGAAACTGACTCACCTGAGTGCAGAGTGGATCGGGTTTCTTAGGCTACTGGACACTAGCTCCAGAGGGACGATCACAGGTTCAGCCTGGATGGGTCACCGGAGCCGCGCCGCCGTCCCCCTTACAGAGCCAGAAGAGACGAAGAGGTCCGGTGAAATCGGCGGCAGAAGACATCCTGTCTTCAGACTAAGGTAGCGCACAGCACCGCAGCTGTGCGTCATTGCTCTCAGCACACTTCACACTCCGGTCACTGAGGGTGCAGGGCGCTGGGGGGGGGGAGCGCCCTGAGACGCAATATAACAGAATACCTTAGGTGGCAAAACAGAATACATCACATATAGCTCCTGGGCTATATGGATGTATTTTAATCCCCTGCCATTTTACACAAAAAAGCGGGAGATAAGGACGTCGTGAAGGGGCGGAGCCTATCTCCTCAGCACACAAGCGCCATTTTCCCTCACAGCTCCGCTGGAAGGACGGCTCCCTGACTCTCCCCTGCAGTCCTGCTTCAGAATCAGGGTAAAAAAGAGAAGGGGGGGCATTGTTGGCAGCAAATAACAATAATTAACAGCAGCTATAAGGGAATAACACTTATATAAGGTTATCCCTGTATATATATATATATATATAGCGCTGGGTGTGTGCTGGCAGACTCTCCCTCTGTCTCTCCAAAGGGCTAAGTGGGGTCCTGTCCTCTATCAGAGCATTCCCGGTGTGTGTGTGCTGTGTGTCGGTACGCGTGTCGACATGTATGAGGAGGAAAATTATGTGGAGGCGGAGCAGTTGCCTGCGTTGGTGATGTCACCCCCTAGGGAGTCGACACCTGACTGGATGATTGTATTTAAACAATTAAGTGATAATGTCAGCAATTTGCAAAAAACTGTTGACGACATGAGACAGCCGGCAAATCAGTTAGTGCCTGTCCAGGCGTCTCAGACACCGTCAGGGGCGCTAAAACGCCCGTTACCTCAGTGGGTCGACACAGACCCTGACACAGATACTGAGTCTAGTGTCGACGGTGACGAGACAAACGTAATGTCCAGTAGGGCCACACGTTACATGATCACGGCAATGAAAGAGGCATTGAACCTTTCTGACACTACAAGTACCACAAAGAAGGGTATTATGTGGGGTGAGAAAAAACTACCAATATTTTTTCCTGAGTCAGAGGAAATAAATGAGGTGTGTGAAAAAGCGTGGGTTTCTCCCGATAAAAAACAGCTAATTTCTAAAAAATTATTAGCATTATATCCTTTCCCGCCAGAGGTTAGGGCGCGTTGGGAAACACCCCCTAGGGTAGATAAGGCGCTCACACGTTTATCTAAATAAGTAGCGTTACCGTCTCCTGATACGGCTACCCTCAAAGAACCAGCTGATAGAAGGCTGGAAAATATCCTAAAAAGTATATACACACATACTGGTGTTATACTGCGACCAGCAATCGCCTCAGCCTGGATGTGCAGTGCTGGAGTCGCATGGTCGGATTCCCTGACTGAGAATATTGATACCCTGGATAGGGACAATATTTTGTTAACTATAGAACATTTAAAGGATGCATTATTATATATGCGTGATGCACAGAGGGATATTTGCACCCTGGCATCAAGAGTAAGTGCTATGTCCATCTCTGCCAGAAGAGCGTTGTGGACGCGACAGTGGTCAGGGGATGCGGATTCCAAACGGCACATGGAAGTATTGCCGTATAAAGGGGAGGAGTTATTTGGGGCTGGTCTATCGGACCTGGTGGCCACGGCAACGGCTGGAAAATCCACCTTTTTACCCCAGGTCACTCCACATCAGCAGAAAAAGACACCGTCTTTTCAATCTCAGTCCTTTCGTTCCCATAAGTACAAGCGAGCAAAAGGCCACTCCTTTCTGCCCCGGGGCAGAGGAAGAGGAAAAAGACTGCACCATGCAGCCGCTTCCCAAGAGCAGAAGCCCTCCCCTGCTTCTGCCAAGTCTTCAGCATGACGCTGGGGCTTTACAAGCAGACTCAGATATGGTGGGGGCCCGTCTCAAAAATTTCAACGCGCAGTGGGCTCACTCGCAAGTGGATCCCTGGATTCTACAGGTAGTATCGCAGGGGTACAAACTGGAATTCGAGGCGTTTCCCCCTCATCGTTTCCTGAAGTCTGCTTTACCAAAGTCTCCCTCCGACAGGGAGGCAGTTCTAGAAGCCATTCACAAGCTGTATTCCCAGCAGGTGATAATCAAGGTACCCCTCCTGCAACAAGGAAAGGGGTATTATTCCACGCTGTTTGTGGTACCGAAGCCGGACGGCTCGGTGAGACCAATTTTAAATCTGAAATCCTTGAACACTTACATAAAAAGGTTCAAATTCAAGATGGAGTCACTCAGAGCAGTGATAGCGAACCTGGAAGAAGGGGACTATATGGTGTCTCTGGACATCAAAGATGCTTATCTCCACGTCCCGATATACCCTTCTCACCAAGGGTACCTCAGGTTTGTAGTACAAAACTGTCATTATCAGTTTCAGACGCTGCCGTTTGGATTGTCCACGGCACCTCGGGTCTTTACCAAGGTAATGGCCGAAATGATGATTCTTCTACGAAGAAAAGGCATTTCAATTATCCCTTACTTGGACGATCTCCTGATAAGGGCAAGATCCAGGGAACAGTTAGAAGTCGGAGTAGCACTATCTCAGGTAGTGTTACGTCAGCACGGGTGGATTCTAAATATTCCAAAATCGCAGCTGATTCCAACGACACGTCTACTGTTCCTAGGAATGATTCTGGACACAGTCCAGAAGAAGGTGTTTCTCCCGGAGGAGAAGGCCAGGGAGTTATCCGAGCTAGTCAGGAACCTCCTAAAACCAGGACAGGTCTCAGTGCATCAGTGCACGAGGGTCCTGGGGAAAATGGTGGCTTCTTACGAAGCGATTCCATTCGGAAGATTCCATGCAAGAACATTTCAGTGGGATCTACTGGACAAATGGTCCGGATCGCATCTGCAGATGCATCAGCGGATAACCCTGTCGCCAAGGACAAGGTTGTCTCTCCTGTGGTGGCTGCAGAGTGCTCATCTACTAGAGGGCCGCAGATTTGGCATTCAGGATTGGATCCTGGTAACCACGGATGCCAGCCTGAGAGGCTGGGGAGCAGTCACACAGGGAAGGAATTTCCAGGGCCTGTGGTCAAGCTTGGAAACGTCTCTTCATATAAACATTCTGGAACTAAGGGCCATTTACAATGCCCTAAGTCAAGCAAAACCTCTGCTTCAGGGTCAGGCGGTGTTGATCCAATTGGACAACATCACGTCAGTCGCCCACGTAAACAGACAGGGCGGCACGAGAAGCAGGAGGGCAATGGCAGAAGCTGCAAGGATTCTTCGCTGGGCGGAAAATCATGTGATAGCACTGTCAGCAGTATTCATTCCGGGAGTGGACAACTGGGAAGCAGACTTCCTCAGCAGACACGACCTTCACCCGGGAGAGTGGGGACTTCACCCAGAAGTCTTCCACCTGATTGTAAACCGTTGGGAAAAACCAAAGGTGGACATGATGGCGTCACGTCTAAACAAAAAACTGGACAGATATTGCGCCAGGTCAAGGGACCCTCAGGCAATAGCAGTGGACGCTCTGGTAACGCCGTGGGTGTACCAGTCAGTGTATGTGTTCCCTCCTCTGCCTCTCATACCAAAAGTACTGAGAATCATAAGAAGGAGAGGAGTAAGAACTATACTCGTGGTTCCGGATTGGCCAAGACGGACTTGGTACCCGGAACTTCAAGAGATGCTCACGGACGAACCGTGGCCTCTACCTCTAAGAAAGGACCTGCTACTGCAGGGGCCTTGTCTGTTCTAAGACTTACCGCGGCTGCGTTTGACGGCATGGCGGTTGAACGCCGGATCCTGAGGGAAAAAGGCATTCCAGAAGAAGTCATCCCTACTCTGGTCAAAGCCAGGAAGGACGTAACCGCAAAACATTATCACCGCATTTGGCGTAAATATGTTGCGTGGTGTGAGGCCAAGAAGGCCCCTACAGAGGAATTTCAACTGGGTCGTTTCCTTCAAAAGGGGTGCTGCACATACAGCCTCCTTTTGTGCCTCCAGTGGCACCTTGGGATCTCAATGTGGTGTTGAGTTTTCTAAAGTCACATTGGTTTGAACCACTTTCCACTGTGGACTTAAAATATCTCACATGGAAGGTGTCGATGCTGTTAGCCTTGGCTTCAGCCAGGCGTGTGTCAGAATTGGCGGCTTTATCATATAAAAGCCCTTACTTGATATTTCATTCTGACAGGGCGGAATTGAGGACTCGTCCTCAATTTCTACCTAAGGTGGTTTCTGCATTTCACATGAACCAACCTATTGTGGTACCTGCGGCTACCAGGGACTTAGAGGACTCTAAGTTGCTTGACGTTGTCAGGGCCTTGAAAATATATGTTTCCAGGACGGCTGGAGTCAGAAAATCTGACTCGCTGTTTATCCTGTATGCACCCAACAAGCTGGGTGCTCCTGCTTCTAAGCAGACGATTGCTCGTTGGATTTGTAGTACAATTCAGCTTGCACATTCTGTGGCAGGATTGCCACAGCCAAAATCAGTAAAAGCCCATTCCACAAGGAAGGTGGGCTCATCTTGGGCGGCTGCCCGAGGGGTCTCGGCTTTACAACTTTGCCGAGCAGCTATTTGGTCAGGGGCAAACACGTTTGCTAAATTCTACAAATTTGATACCCTGGCTGAGGAGGACCTGGAGTTCTCTCATTCGGTGCTGCAGAGTCATCCGCACTCTCCCGCCCGTTTGGGAGCTTTGGTATAATCCCCATGGTCCTTACGGAGTCCCAGCATCCACTAGGACGTCAGAGAAAATAAGATTTTACTTACCGATAAATCTATTTCTCGTAGTCCGTAGTGGATGCTGGGCGCCCATCCCTAGTGCGGATTGTCTGCAATACTTGTATATAGTTATTGTTACAAAAATTCGGGTTATTATTGTTGTGAGCCATCTTTTCAGAGGCTCCTTTGCGTTTATCATACTGTTAACTGGGTTCAGATCACAAGTTGTACGGTGTGATTGGTGTGGCTGGTATGAGTCTTACCCGGGATTCAATATCCTTCCTTATTATGTACGCTCGTCCGGGCACAGTATCCTAACTGAGGCTTGGAGGAGGGTCATAGGGGGAGGAGCCAGTGCACACCACCTGATCCTTAAGCTTTTATTTTGTGCCCTGTCTCCTGCGGAGCCGCTATATCCCCATGGTCCTTACGGAGTCCCAGCATCCACTACGGACTACGAGAAATAGATTTATCGGTAAGTAAAATCTTATTATTTGTTAATTATTTTTTTATGGCTATTATAAAAGGTCTGTTAATTATCACCACAAATGGAGTATTTCGTCTTTTGTAGACTAATTAATTCAAGTGTGTTCTGCAGTTGGGTAACTATAGTTACATATTCTGTACAAATCTCCTGTTGCCAATAATATTGTTATGGGGACTTCACAGCTGTCAGATGATCTAAACCATGGGTCTTTAACCTGTGGCCCTTCAGCCGCTCTGAAACTACACATCCCAGCATGCCCTGCAACAGGTTTGCTACTTAAGGGCCCCATACACTAGAGCGATAATGGACGATTTCATCCGATTTCAGGCATTCGGCCCGATATATCGGATGAAATTGGGTCTTTTTGAGGGATTTCTGATCCGATGCGCGTTCCCGTGAGCATCGGATCGGATCCTCCAGATTGAGGGGCAGATGTATTAACCTGGAGAAGGCATAAGGAAGTGATAAACCAGTGATATGTGCAAGGTGATAAACACACCAGCCAATCAGATCCTAACTGTTAATTTACATATTGGAACTGATTGGCTGGTGCGTTATCACCTTGCACATATCACTGGTTTATCACTTCCTTATGCCTTCTCCAGGTTAATACATCTGCCCCAATATGTGCTGCACATTCAATCAGGTCCGATCTGGGGGCATGGCTGGGATCGCCCAGGATACATCGTATGCAAAAGGAGAGCATACGATGTGTCTTGGGCGATCCTGTCCCCCGGGAGGCTGCCGGGGTGATCGCCTGCGACATGCGGTCGCATAATTGTATGGGGCCCTTAAGGTATGCTAAAACTGAGGCAGGGCATACTGTGAAGTGTAGTTCCACAGCAGCTGGGGGGATGCAGCTTGAAGACCCATGATCTAAACATATCTGACACAGAGCACTAATCACCTTCCAGTGTGACCCATGAACATTAGTTTTAGATCAGGGCTCCCAGTTAAGTCTGATGCATGAATACATCTTTTATACCTAGTGTGTATATATAGGGCAGGTACAAGTGCACACTGATGACGACGACCCATCTACTTGTGTGGCTAACAGAACACTTTTTTTTCAATATATATATACATTTTGCAAGACGACACAAGGTTGATAAGTGGACATCTGCACAACTGCACAATAACATCCTTCTGTAAAATGGTTAGTAGCCATTATTATCATTTAGCAGGACAGTCTGCTCACTCAGTGCTACCACTGCAGTAACAGGCAGAAAATCAAACACGCTTGAAAGTAAAGAAACATGCTGTTCAATATCAATTAAGGCGAGAAAACTATTTTTAACACTTTATTTAACACACATAATCTCAGTTTTCATATTTCTGATCATTTATGAAAAGATTGCACCCAAATTTTTCTTTTACATAACTGAAGTGTATAAAAGATGGGGAGGGGTATTTAATGCTGGACGGTGCAGCTGGGTAGAAATGTAACAGACCAGCACCTTCAGTCTCTCTTATTCAGTAACCAAAATACCTGTGATTATACAGATGCCACTACTGCTGCCAAGACTGGGAATACTTTCTTTATTCCGCTTTCTGTAAGCATAAAAATAACCTTTAGGATTCCTTTCTATAGTATTCTATGACACATTTTATACTTATACACCAAATATAAAGTTATTTGTGCACTTTGAGTATATATTTAAAATGTACCCCCTCAGTTACTGAAAGAAATAGCGGCCATTTTGATGGGTTCCACCAATATTTATGTGAATGCAGCCACTACATTTCCTATTTAATTTACAATGAGGATATTGGCCCTGCCCACAAAATGGCTGTCTCCTCTGTGCTTCTCTGACAGGCGCACATTACGGAATGTATACCTTTTATAACTTGTTGCAACACCCTTTAATTGTAAAATTATACTGTTAAAAAACTTGTGCTTCCTTAAATTCATCCTCCATTTTGTGCGAATAAAGAAAGCCGATATAGACCCTGATTCATCCAGACACTGGAATTCCGATTACAATCTGTTTTAATCCACAAAGATACTTTACCATATAAAAAAAGGAAACCATTTTCAAACATTATAAATACAAAGAACATTTATAAAAAGTATTTTTTTGTTTTTCTAAAATGGTTTAAATAAGTTAAAAGGATAAAGACACTCTGAAAGCTTAGGCGTCGTCTCCCTCTTCATCCTCCTGCTTAATGACTGGATTTCCTGAAACAGAAGAGTTGTAATGGAAGGGTTAGACTGTTCCTGTACTCCTGGATGGCAGGACCATGTCAATTACAGCAGACGCTACAAATGTTGCACTGGAATAAATTAAAAATTGTTCATCGCAATTTCCTATTTAGATTATTATTTGTCCGTTCTTTATCTGCATCCTGCAAACACGGGTTCTCAAACACTGTCCTTAAGGCACGCTAACAGTCCAGGTTTTAAGGATAGCCCTGCTTCAGTAGAGGTGACTTAATTAGTACCTGTTATTTATTTAACCCATCTGTGCACAAGCATTGATTATCACTAGAACTTGGACTGTTGGTGTGTCCTGAGGAGATCTGGTCATGTGTGGTTGGGACTCACTGCGTTAACAGCTCCCAGTA
Source organism: Pseudophryne corroboree (assembly GCF_028390025.1). Classification (NCBI taxonomy): domain Eukaryota; kingdom Metazoa; phylum Chordata; class Amphibia; order Anura; family Myobatrachidae; genus Pseudophryne; species Pseudophryne corroboree. Next base: position 73,806,351 of record NC_086455.1, on the reverse strand, counting down.
AGATTAGGACAGCATAGAGAAGCAGTCAGGGCATATCTGCTAGTATGAAATTGCACTGCGTGATTCCCTGGCGCACCCTTATGGGAAAATCATTACAGTGAGGTATGCAGGCAATATTTCCCTATTACTGTGGAGCTGTCCACTTAATACCAGCACGGCAGTTACTGGAGAGTGGAGGCTGATCTCCTCAGCCTATCCTCACTCGCAGTGAGTGAAGGCACAAAACCCCTGGGCTAAGCTGGCAGTTTATCTTACTACTGGGAAATATGTCCACCTGACGGAGGAAGCCATTGTGTACACATAACGGTAAGCATTAAACCTTACACAGGAAATTAAATAAAGGGGGGAAAAAAATAAGATTTTACTCACCGGTAAATCTATTTCTCGTAGTCCGTAGTGGATGCTGGGGACTCCGTAAGGGCCATGGGGAATAGACGGGCTCCGCAGGAGACTGGGCACTCTAAGAAAGATTTAGTACTATCTGGTGTGCACTGGCTCCTCCCTCTATGCCCCTCCTCCAGACCTCAGTTAAGGAAACTGTGCCCGGAAGAGCTGACATTACAAGGAAAGGATTTTGGAATCCAGGGTAAGACTCATACCAGCCACACCAATCACACTGTACAACTTGTGATAAACTTACCCAGTCAACAGTATGAACAACAACAGAGCATCAAACAATGGATGCCAACATAACATAACCCTTTATTAAGCAGTAACTATATACACGTATTGCAGAAAGTCCGCACTTGGGACGGGCGCCCAGCATCCACTATGGACTACGAGAAATAGATTTACCGGTGAGTAAAATCTCATTTTCTCTAACGTCCTAGTGGATGCTGGGGACTCCGTAAGGACCATGGGGATTATACCAAAGCTCCCAAACGGGCGGGAGAGTGCGGATGACTCTGCAGCACCGAATGGGCAAACACCAGGTCCTCCTCAGCCAGGGTGTCAAACTTGTAGAACTTAGCAAATGTGTTTGAACCCGACCAAGTAGCTGCTCGGCAAAGCTGTAATGCCGAGACCCCTCGGGCAGCCGCCCAAGAAGAGCCCACTTTCCTTGTGGAATGGGCTTTCACTGATTTTGGATGCGGCAATCCAGACGCAGAATGAGCCTGCTGAATCGTGTTACAGATCCAGCGAGCAATAGTTTGCTTTGAAGCAGAAGCACCCAGCTTGTTGGATGCATACAGGATAAACAGCGAGTCAGTCTTCCTGACTCCAGCCGTCCTGGCTACATAGATCTTCAAAGCCCTGACTACATCAAGCAACTTGGAATCCTCCAAGTCACGAGTAGCCGCAGGCACCACAATAGGTTGGTTCAAATGAAAAGATGACACCACCTTCGGCAGAAATTGCGGACGAGTCCGTAATTCTGCCCTATCCATATGGAAAACCAGATAGGGACTTTTACATGACAAAGCCGCCAATTCTGACACACGCCTAGCCGAAGCTAAGGCCAATAGCATGACCACCTTCCACGTGAGATACTTTAGCTCCACGGTCTTAAGTGGCTCAAACCAGTGGGATTTCAGGAAACCCAACACCACTTTGAAATCCCAAGGTGCCACTGGAGGCACAAAAGGGGGCTGAATATGCAGCACTCCCTTAACAAACGTCTGAACTTCAGGAAGAGAAGCCAGTTCCTTTTGAAAAAAAATGGATAGGGCCGAAATCTGGACCTTTATGGACCCCAACTTCAAGCCCATAGTCACTCCAGACTGTAGGAAGTGCAGGAACCGGCCCAGCTGGAATTCCTCTGTAGGGGCCTTCCTGGCCTCACACCAGGCAACATATTTTCGCCATATACGGTGATAGTGTTTTGCTGTTACGTCCTTCCTAGCCTATATCAGCGTAGGAATAACTTCATCCGGAATGCCTTTTTCCGCTAGAATCCTGCGTTCAACCGCCATGCCGTCAAACGCAGCCGCGGTAAGTCTTGGAATAGACAGGGCCCCTGTTGCAACAGGTCCTGTCTGAGAGGCAGAGGCCATGGGTCCTCTGTGAGCATTTCTTGCAGTTCCGGGTACCAAGTCCTTCTTGGCCAATCTGGAACAATGAGTATTGTTCTCACTCCTCTTTTTCTTACGATTCTCAACACCTTGGGTATGAGAGGAAGAGGAGGAAACACATAGACCGACTGGAACACCCACGGTGTTGCTAGTGCGTCCACAGCTATCGCCTGAGGGTCTCTTGACCTGGCGCAATACCTTTGTAGCTTTTTGTTGAGACGGGATGCCATCATGTCCACCTGTGGCAGTTCCCATCGATTTGTAATCTGAGTGAAGACTTCGTGATGAAGTCCCCACTCTCCCGGGTGGAGGTCGTGCCTGCTGAGGAAGTCTGCTTCCCACTCCCGGAATGAACACTGCTGACAGTGCTTGCACGTGATTCTCCGCCCAACGAAGAATCCTGGTGGCTTCCGCCATCGCCACTCTGCTTCTTGTGCCGCCCTGGCGGTTTACATGAGCCACTGCGGTGATGTTGTCTGACTGAATCAGCACCGGTTGGTTGCGAAGCAGAGGCTCCGCTTGACTCAGGGCGTTGTATATGGCCCTTAGTTCCAGGATATTTATGTGCAGACAAGCCTCCTGACTTGACCACAACCCGTTTCTTCCCTGAGTGACTGCCCCCCATCCTTGGAGGCTCGCATCCGTGGTCACCAGGACCCAGTCCTGTATGCCGAACCTGCGGCCCTCGAGAAGGTGAGCACTCTGCAGCCACCACAGAAGAGACACCCTGGCCCTCGGGGACAGGGTGATCAGCCGATGCATCTGAAGATGCGATCCGGACCACTTGTCCAACAGATCCCACTGAAAGATCCTCGCATGGAAACTGCCGAAGGGAATGGCTTCGTACGATGCCACCATCTTTCCCAGGACTCGCGTGCAGTGATGCACCGACACCTGTTTCGGTTTTAAGAGGTCTCTGACTAGAGTCACGAGCTCCTGAGCCTTCTCCGCCGGGAGAAACACCTTCTTCTGGTCTGTGTCCAGAATCATGCCCAGAAAGGGCAGACGCGTCGTAGGAATCAGCTGCGATTTTGGGATATTCAGAATCCAGCCGTGCTGCTGCAACACTTCCTGAGAGTGTGCTACGCTGATCAGCAACTGCTCTCTGGACCTCGCCTTTATGAGGAGATCGTCCAAGTATGGGATAACTGTGACTCCTTGCTTTCTCAGGATCACCATCATTTCCGCCATTACCTTGGTAAATATTCTCGGTGCCGTGGAGAGCCCAAACGGCAACGTCTGGAATTGGTAATGACAGTCCTGTACCACAAATCTGAGGTACTCCTGATGAGGTGGATAAATGGGGACATGCAAGTAAGCATCCTTGATGTCCAGAGACACCATAAAATCCCCCTCTTCCAGGCTTGCAATGACCGCTCTGAGCGATTCCATTTTGAACTTGAATCTTTTCAGATAAATGTTCAGGGACTTTAAATTCAATATGGGTCTGACCGAACCGTCCGGTTTCGGTACCACAAACATTGTGGAATAGTATCCCCTTCCCTGTTGAAGGAGGGGAACCTTTACCACCACCTGCTGGAGATATAACTTGTGAATTGCCGCTAACACTACTTCCCTTTCCATGGGGGAAGCTGGCAGGGCCGATTTGAGGTAACGGTGAGGGGGCATCACTTCGAATTCCAGCTTGTATCCCTGAGACACAATCTGTATAGCCCAGGGATCCACCTGTGAGCAAACCCACTGGTGGCTGAAATTTCGGAGACGCGCCCCCACCGCTCCTGGCTCCACCTGTGGAGCCCCAGCGTCATGCGGTGGATTTAGTGGAAGCCGGGGAGGACTTCTGTTCCTGGGAACTAGCTGTATGGTGCAGCTTCTTTCCTCTACCCCTGCCTCTGGCAAGAAAGGATGCACCTCTGACCTTCTTGCTTCTTTGTGATCGAAAGGACTGCATTTGGTAATACAGTGCTTTCTTAGGCTGTGAGGGAATATATGGCAAAAAAATTGACTTCCCAGCCGTAGCTGTGGAAACTAGGTCCGAGAGACCGTCCCCAAACAATTCCTCACCCTTATAAGGTAAAACCTCCATGTGCTTTTTGGAGTCGGCATCACCTGTCCATTGCCGAGTCCACAGGACCCTTCTGGCAGAAATTGACATTGCATTTATTCTAGAGCCCAGTAGGCAAATGTCCCTCTGGGCATCCCTCATATATAGGACAGCGTCTTTTATGTGCCCCAGGGTCAGTAAAATGGTATCCTTGTCTAAGGTATCCAGTTCCTCAGACAGATTATCTGTCCATGCTGCTACAGCACTACACATCCAGGCCGACGCAATTGCCGGCCTCAGTAGAGTACCTGAATGTGTATAAACAGACTTCAGGATACTTTCCTGCTTCCTATCGGCAGGATCCTTTAGGGAGGCCGTATCCTGTGATGGCAGGGCCACCTTCTTAGATAAGCGTGTCAGAGCTTTATCTACCCTAGGGGAGGATTCCCAGCGCATCCTGTCCGTTGGCGGGAAAGGGTACGCCATAAGTAACCTTTTGGAAATCAGCACTTTCTTATCGGGGGAATCCCACGCTTTTTCACATAACTCATTTAACTCATGTGAAGGGGGAAAAGTCACCTCTTGCTTTTTCTCCCCATACATATAAACCCTCTTGTCAGGGACAGGGTTTACCTCTGATATGTGCAATACATCCTTCATTGCTATAATCATGTAGCGGATGGCTTTAGCCATTTTAGGCTGCAATTTTGCATCATCGTCATCGACACTGGAGTCAGAATCCGTGTCGATATCTGTGTCAACAATTTTGGATAGTGGGCGCTTCTGAGACCCTGACGGCCTCTGCGCTGTAGGATCAGGCATGGGCTGAGACCCCGACTGTCCCAAGGCATCAGCTTTATCCAACCTTTTATGCAAGGAGTTTACATTATCATTTAACACCTTCCACATATCCATCCAATCAGGTGTCGGCGGAGACACGTCATTCATCTGCACCTGCTCTGCCTCCACATAGCCCTCCTCGTCAAACATGTCGACACACGCGTACCGACACACCACACACACAGGGGATGCTCTATATGAGGACAGGTCCCCCACAAGGCCTTTTGGAGAGACAGAGAGAGAGAGTATGCCAGCACACACCCCAGCGCTATATGACCCAGGAATCACACAGTAACTTAGTGTTTACCCAGTAGCTGCTGTATATATGATTAATGCGCTACATTTATGTACCCCCCCTCTCTTTTTACCCTCTTTCTACCGTGAGTCTGCAGGGGAGAGCCTGGGGAGCTTCCTCTCAGCAGAGCTGTGGAGAGAAAATGGCGTTGGTGAGTGCTGAGGAAGAAGACCCCGCCCCCTCAGCGGCGGGCTTCTGTCCCGCGATTTTGTGTAAAATTAATGGCGGGGGCTCATGCATATTACAGTGCCTAGCTGTATATATGCTGCTTTCTTGCCAGGAGGTAATCAATTGCTGCCCAGGGCGCCCCCCCCTGCGCCCTGCACCTTACAGTGACCGGAGTGTGTGGGTTAGTGTGGGCGCAATGGCGCACAGCTGCAGTGCTGTGTGCTACCTCATATGAAGACCGGAGTCTTCTGCTGCCGATTTTGACGTCTTCTTGCTTCAACCCGCCGGCTTCTGTCTTCTGGCTCTGCGAGAGGGACGGCGGCGCGGCTCCGGGAACGGACGACCAAGGTTAGGTTCCTGTGTTCGATCCCTCTGGAGCTAATGGTGTCCAGTAGCCTAAGAAGCGCAACCTAGCCGCAGTTAGTAGGTTTGCTTCTCTCCCCTCAGTCCCACGTAGCAGAGTCTGTTGCCAGCAGAAGCTCTCTGAAAATAAAAAACCTAACTAAAATACTTTCTTATTAGTAAGCTCAGGAGAGCCCACTAGGAGCACCCAGCTCTGTCCGGGCACAGATTCTAACTGAGGTCTGGAGGAGGGGCATAGAGGGAGGAGCCAGTGCACACCAGTAGTACTAAATCTTTCTTAGAGTGCCCAGTCTCCTGCAGAGCCCGTCTATTCCCCATGGTCCTTACGGAGTCCCCAGCATCCACTAGGACGTTCGAGAAAAACTGAAGTTCGCACAGAACTAAAAGGATCATCATGTTTTATTTCTAATGAGATGCAATAACAGCATTGTTAGGACAGAATACTAATCCTGGGGCGTTTTCCCCTTTGATATAGGGTGTTGAACCCATTGTCTGTCACCCTTAACTGGATGAATCGAAACTGGTATATAATACATAAATCATTAGGTCTTGCCTAACATACATTATATTATGGCAGCCAACACTCACCATCCAGCTTCTTCAGTTTAGGAAGACGTTTAGTTGCCTCCTCTACCCAGTTGCTTTCTAGCGTGTGCTTTTCCTCCAGAGGATTTCCCACAAACACAAGATCCTCCAAGCATGGCAGGTCAGCCAGCTTCCCGAACTCCGCTGAGAGGAACACAGGGCTTTCAGAAAGATTCTAATTGTGCTTCATGTAAGTTATAGAAGAAGGAAATCGCAGTACCCACGTCACTGAGGGTGACATAACCTATTGCATGCACATTGACATCATCTCTGAAGTGATTAACGTAATCAACGCTTAAGATCTAGTTTCTTGGAGTGTAAGCGCCACAGTTTAGTCACAGAATTGCTTTTGAGAAGTTAAAGCATGTGCAAGGTTTTTTTTATAGACACGTAAGTAGATCATATATTCAAACATTTATGGGGTCTATGACTGATATGTGGTAACAAAAAAAATAGGATTTTAATACCTACCGGTAAATCCTTTTCTCTTAGTCCGTAGAGGATGCTGGGGACTCCAAAGGACCATGGGGTATAGACGGGATCCGCAGGAGACATGGGCACTTTAAGACTTTAAATGGGTGTGAACTGGCTCCTCCCTCTATGCCCCTCCTCCAGACCTCAGTTATAGGAACTGTGCCCAGGGAGACGGACATTTCGAGGAAAAGGATTTTTGTTAAACTAAGGGTGAAATACATACCAGCTCACACCTCAAGCACGCCGTATAACATGGCTTTTAAGAAAATACCAGTTAACAGCATGAACCAAAAACAGCAACAGGCTGAACATAATCAAAACACAACCTTTGTGTAACCAAAGCAATAACTATCAACAAGTACTGCAGATAGAGTCCGCACTGGGACGGGCGCCCAGCATCCTCTACGGACTAAGAGAAAAGGATTTACCGGTAGGTATTAAAATCCTATTTTCTCACACGTCCTAGAGGATGCTGGGGACTCCAAAAGGACCATTGGGTTTATACCAAAGCTCCAGACCGGGCGGGAGAGTGCGGACGACTCTGCAGCACTGATTGAGCAAACATGAGGTCCTCATCAGCCAGGGTATCAAACTTGTAGAACTTAGCAAAAGTGTTTGAACCCGACCAAGTAGCTGCTCGGCAAAGTTGAACCGCCGAGACTCCTCGGGCAGCCGCACAAGATGAGCCCACCTTCCTGGTAGAATGGGCCTTCACTGACTCCGGTAACGGCAATCCAGCCGTAGAATGAGCATGCCGAATCGTATTACAGATCCAGCGTGCAATAGTCTGCTTAGAAGCAGGAGCCCCAATTTTGTTGGAAGCATGACTACATCGAGAGACTTTGAATCAGCCAAGGCTTCAGTAGCCACAGGCACCACAATAGGTTGGTTCATGTGAAACGAAGAAACCACCTTTGGCAGAAATTGTTGACGAGTTCTCAATTCCGCTCTATCCACATGGAAGATCAAATAGGGGCTCTTGTGAGACAAAGCCGCTAATTCCGACACCCGCCTTGCGGACGCCAAAGCCAAAAGCATGACCACTTTCCAAGTGAGAAATTTTAACTCAACCTTTCGTAAAGGTTCAAACCAGTGTGACATAAAAAACTGCAACATCACGTTAATGTCCCATGGTGCCACTGGGGGCACAAATGGAGGTTGGATGTGCAGCACTCCTTTCACGAAAGTCTGAACCTCTGGAAGGGCGGGCAATTCTTTTTGAAAGAAAATCGATAAGGCCAAAATCTGCACTTTAATGGAGCCTAACTTTAGGCCCGCATCCACACCTGCTTGCAAAAAAATAGAGAAAACGACCCAGCTGAAATTCTTCCGTAGGAGCCTTCTTGGATTCACACCAAGACACACATTTTCTCCAAATACGGTGATAATGCTTTGCCCTTACTTCCTTTCTAGCTTTAAGTAGAGTGGGGATGACTTCACCGGGAATACCCTTTCGAGCTAGGATTTGGCGTTCAACCTCAACGCCATCAAACGCAACCGCGGTAAGTCCTGGAACACGCACGGCCCTCGCTGTAACAGGTCCTCTCTTAGAGGAAGATGCCAGGGATCTCCTATGAGTAATTCCTGAAGATCCAGATACCAGGCCCTCCGTGGCCAATCTGGAACAATGAGTATCGCCTGAACCCTTGTTCTTCTTATGATCCTTATCACCTTTGGAATGAGTGGAAGTGGAGGGAACACATATACCGACTGAAACACCCACGGTGTCACCAGGGCGTACATTGCACTGGCTTAAGAGTCCCTCGACCCGAAACAATATCTCTGAAGCTTTTTGTTGAGGCGAGACGCCATCATGTCTATTTAAGGAATTCCCCAATGACTTGTCACTTCTGCAAAAACCTCTTGATAAAGACCCCACTCTCCTGGATGGAGATCATGTCTGCTGAGGAAGTCTGCTTCCCAGTTGTCCACGCCCGGAATGAAGACCGCTGACAGAGCGCTTGCATGTTTTTCCACCGTGCGGAGAACTTTTGTGGCCTCCGCCATCGCCGCTCTGCTCTTTGTTCCACCCTGGCGGTTTATGTATTTATGTACGCCACTGCTGTTATGTTGTCCGACTGAATCAGGACGGGCAGACCGCGAAGAAGATGTTCCGCTTGTAGAAGGCCGTTGTAGATGGCTCTTAATTCCAGAATGTTTATGTGCAGACAAGCTTCCTGGCTTGACCATTTTCCCTGGAAATTTTCCACCTGTGTGACTGCTCTCGAGCCTCGGAGACTTGCATCCGTAGTCACCAGGACCCAGTCCTGGATCCCAAACCTGCGTCCCTCTAGGAGGTGAGAACTTTGGAGCCACCACAGGAGAGATACTCTGGTCCTGGAAGATAGGCTTATTTTCCAGTGCATGTGCAGGTGAGACCCGGACCACTTGTCCAACAGGTCCCACTGAAACACCATGGCATGGAACCTGCCAAACGGAATGGCTTCGTATGCTGCCACCATCTTCCCCAGCACCCCCGAGTGCATTGATGAATCGACACTCTTGCCGGTTTCAGAATCTTCTTGACCATGTTCTGGATTTCCAGAGCTTTTTCCACTGGGAGAAACACTCTCTGCAGTGTTGTCGGAACCAACTGTGACTTTGGCAAATTTAGGAGCCAACCATATTGTTGCAGGACTGTCAGGGAGAGCACAACGTTTCTTAGAAACTGCTCCTTTGATCTCGCCTTTATCAGGAGATCGTCCAAGTACGGGATAATTGTGACACCCTGCTTGCACAGGAGCACCATCATTTCCGCCATTACTTTGGTCTTTCCACGGCTCCGAGGATTTTCACCAAACGGCAACGTCTGAAACTGGTAATGACAATCCTGAACAGCAAACCTCAGGTAAGCTTGATGTGGAGGATATATTGGGACATGTAAGTAGGCAGTGTCAAAAGAACGCTATCCCTTTCAGGGTGTCCAAGTCAGATGATAAGTTATCCGCCCACTTTTCAATTGCACTACTCACCCATGCCGATGCCATGGCAGGTCTGATCCGCGTACCCGTAGTGTCATAAATAGATTTCAAAGTAGTTTCCTGCTTACGATCCGCAGGATCCTTTAGGGCCGCCGTGTCAGGGGACGGAAGCGCCGCCTTCTTGGACAGCCGTGCTAGAGCCTTGTCCACATTGGGGGCTGTCTCCCACTTTTTCATATCCGCAGAGGGGAACGGGTATGCCATAATAATTCTCTTGGGAATCAGCAACTTTTTGTCAGGAATTTCCCAAGCCTTTTCAAAAAGAGTGTTCAGTTCATGAGAGGGAGGAAACGTTACCACAGGTTTCTTTCCTTTAAACATACAGACCCTTGTCTCAGGAACAGCAGGGTCTTCCGTGATATGTAACACGTCTTTTATTCCCACAATCATGTACTGAATGCTCTTAGCAAGTTTAGGATTCAACCTGGCATCACTATAGTCGACACTGGAATCTGAATCCGTGTCGGTATCTGTGTCTGCTATTTGGGTAAACGGCAGTTTCTGTGACCCTGAGGGAGTCTGCGTTTGGGATAAAGCATCTTCCATGGATTGTCTCCATGTTTGGTTCTGAGCCTCAGATTTATCCAATCTCTTATTTAATAAAGCCACATTTGCATTCAAGGCACTCAACATATTTAGCCAATCAGCAGTCGGCGGTGCCGACAGATTCGCTCCCCCACTCTGTTCTGTCCCCACTCCAGCCTCCTCCTGGGAAGAGCCTTCAGCCTCAGACATGTCGACACACTCGAACCGACACCACTATCACACTGGGCTATAGGGGATAGACCCACAATAAGGCCTATTAGAGAAACACAGAGGGAGTTTGCCAGCTCACACCCAGCGCCTATCCCGGTCTAAAAGTATATATATAATGCCCCAGACCTGTCAGCGCTTCTTATATATAATAATTCAACATCAAATCTGCTGTGGCCCCCCCACCCCCGTTTAGCACCCTGTTACTTATGAAAGAAGTGTAGGAGGCCAGGACCAGCGTCTCTGCAGCACACTGTGAAGAGAAAATGGCGCTGATTAGAGCTGGGAGGACCAAGCCCCGCCCCCTTAATGGCGCGCTTATGTCCCGCTATTTTTTATACTAGCGGGGGTCTGTATACAGTGCCTATGCACTGTATATCACTTTTGCCAGACTGAAATTGAGGTTTTATTGCTGCCCAGGGCGCCGCCCCCCCCCCCCCCCCCGCGCCCTGCACCCATGTAGTGCCGCTTGTGTGTGGGAGCAATGGCGCGCTGCGCGGTACCTCTGAGACTGAAGTCTTCTGCCGTCTTTACTGAAGTCTTCTGTACTTCAGTTACTCACCCGTCTTCTTTCTCCTGGCTCTGTGAGGGGGACGACGGCGCGGGTCCGGGGACGACGGCGCGGGTCCGGGAACGAGCAGCTAGGCTATACCAAATGATCAGACCCTCTGGAGCTAATGGTGTCCAGTAGCCTTTAACTCACAGAAGTAGGTCTGCTTCTCTCCCCTCAGTCCCACGAAGCAGGGAGCCTGTTGCCAGCAATGCTCCCTGAAAATAATAAACCTAAATAAAGTCTTTTCCAGAGAAACTCAGGAGAGCTCCCCTGTTGTGTGTCCAGTCTCTCTGGGCACAGAATCTAACTGAGGTCTGGAGGAGGGGCATAGAGGGAGGAGCCAGTTCACACCCATTTAAAGTCTTAAAGTGCCCATGTCTCCTGCGGATCCCGTCTATACCCCATGGTCCTTTTGGAGTCCCCAGCATCCTCTAGGACGTATGAGAAAATCTCTAATCAATTAAGAGTCCCAGTAATATAAATCATGATCATTCTGACAGCTGTCCCACTTACAGTACAAAAGAACCTTTATCATCATAGTTTCTAAGGTCACACAAATCGGCGGCATCGAATAATCGGGAAGTAGGGCTTGGACAGTATAAGATGACAGAGATACAGGGAGTATAAAACAAAGGTGTGGAGGATAATAGAGGACATACAGGAAGTAAGGGTCAGGGAAGAACAGGTGGATGACATGGGAACAGACCAGAGGAACCTGCCCATAAGTGATTACAATGATAGAGGGTAGGGGCTGGCACAGACGACGGTGACACAGAATGAGTTAGCGTAGAGCAGTGATAGTGTAAGGTGTTGTATTGGATGTGGTAGTGTAAGGTGTTTATTAATGAGGCAGCAGTGACTGGCATAGCAGAGAGGATGTGCAAAGTAATGATGTTTGAGATGGAAGGGGGAAGATGTAGAGGCCTTTGCACTTGAAGCTAAGGAGTTTGGGAGGTCAGTGTAGGGATTGTCAAAGGTGGAAAGCAGAGCAGCTACAGTGGAAAGTCATTCTTGCTGTGGATTGATGTAGAGAAAGTATAGGGTGGGGAAGAGTCTAATCCAATAGTGTAAGTGACAGAGGGGGTCATTCCGAGTTGATCACTCGCTGCCGATTTTCATGAAAAAATTGGCATTTCTGCACGTGCGTATGGGCCGCAATGCGCACACGTGTCGTACGGGTACAAAGGCCGTTGTGGTTGTGCACAGGTTTAAGTTTTCAGTCGCACTGATGGCCGCAAGAAGATTGACAGTAAGGGGGTGTTTTTGGGTGTCAATTGACCATTTTCAGGGAGTGTTTGCAAAAACGCAGGCGTGGCTGGGCGTTCGCTGGGCAGGTGTATGACGTCAAATCCGGACATGAATAAGCTGAAGTGATCGCAAGCGCTGAGTAGGTTCAAAGCTACTCTGAAACTGCACAAACTGTTTTTGCAGAGTTCGGCTGCACAAGCGTTCGCACTTCTGCTAAACTAAAATACACTCCCCAGTGGGCGGCGGCATAGCCCTTGCGCAGCTACTAAAACTAGCTGGCGAGCGATCAACTCGGAATGACCCCCAGAATTTGGAGGGAGACTAGATAAGAGTAGTGAAATACAGGGAATTCAATGATTACACCAAGGCTGCAGCCATGAGGGTAAAGAGGAGGCCGTAGTGTAAAGCCAAAGGATGAAAGAGGGAGGTGGCAGCAACTAATGTGTTATCATTAGGGATACTGAAGTCATCCAGGATGAGGGAGGGAAGGTCCACAGATAATTAGTGGGCAAGCCAGGCAGCTAAATTATTATAAAAATAATTTGGAGGCAGGACCAGGAGGATAAGACATAACTGACAGAAAGATGGACTATGTAGAATCAAATGGTGGAGAAAGAAAGGGTTCATAGGGAATGAACTTAAATATGAACAAGTGGGAGCTCCACATCTTTATAAAAAGCAGCAGCAGCAGCAGCAGCAGCAGCAGATGTGGTGTCAGGAGAGAACTAGTGATGGTGAAGAGGGTGGAAATTAAAAGATGGTGGAATTTAAGATATCCAGCATTCTACAGAGCTCACGAGATGGAGAAAAGGAAATGGGGAGATGTGGTAAGGATGACAGAATTGCTGGTGAACAAGTAGGGCAGGACTTTGGACAAAGGATGTGTTGAAACAAAAAGTGGGGGCTAGGATTGGGCCCAAAGTTAGCGAAGAGGTCTCTGATGGTCAGGGAAGGAGCACAATGAGAGAAATGCGAGTGAGGGGTGAAGGTAGAAGAAAGATAGGGAGGAGGGTTTGTAACAAGGAAAGAACAATGGGGAGTGGGGTAGAGTGTGTGAGATATCTAGTAAGATGTTCGGCACCATAGAGTAAGAAGTAGTAAGTGAGAAGGTTGGAGAGATAGGGAAAGTGAATGTCGAAAGGAAGAAAGTCAGAGGGGGCGGAGAGAAGATGTGGAAGATGAGAATGCTCTAGCAATAAAGGTGAGAGGGAGAAAGAATATAGGGTAAGTCACTGAGCAGGAGAGAGGTAAGGTGGGAGGAACCACAAGAACCAGAGCATGGGCAAGATGTGGGAGGGTGATAGCTCACAGAGGCTGAGGAGAGGTGCGTAGGTGCCTAGCAAGATATGACAGGTGAGGTAACGAAGCGGGGAGGAATGAGAGCGGAGAGTGAGAAATCGTAGGCATGGAACAGTGGCTGAGGCGGGGCGGGGAGTTCAACAGTCCATGGGTGCAGGGCAGTAAGAAGAGGCACGAAGGAGGAAGTAATGGTGGCTGAATCAGAAATAAGATGGTAGGGCGTGGCCTGACAGGCAAAGGAGGAAGAGGTGCTCTGTCTGAGCTACCACTGCATTAGGTCTAAATAGACCAATATTTTCTAACCGAGGGGTGTCCTTGTAATGCCGCTGCCTTATCTAGCAGTTCTAGGACACTAGTTCAGCCTATAGTGACCTGGGACCTTTTCATGCACTTTTTCCGGACTCCGGCCTCCCTGCCCCCTTGAAGCCGGGAGCTCGATTTTGGAGTGTGGCCGGGACAGGCTTCCAGGAGCTGTGGACGGGAAATGTGTGGACCCGGCGGCCGATGCGGCATTAATATCGCGGCTCCACTCCCCACCCGCTGCTGTGCCCTGCGGGGCCCGGCTCCTGTTTGCTGACCGGCGGAGGAGCTGCGCAAAGTCGCAGCTGTGTGCGTCAAACGGACCTCCGGGAGCCACGGACCAGAAGTCAGGACACAATGGCCGGTGCGGCGCTGTTACTGCGGCACTCACCCCTCCTGGGACCTGCGGTGCCTGGCCTCTGATCACTGGCAGGTGGGAGAGCTATGACCAGACGCAGCTGTGGCTGCCTGGAGGGACTCCCTGTCTGGGGCAGCAGCTCACGGCGGCCATCTTGGATCCTGGATCCTCTGAGTTTATGCTGTGATTTCCGGCCACACTGCCAACTTATTCGAAGTTTAAAGTAAAAAACTAAACAAAAAACATCTCAGAATTGCTGCTTTCTCCTTCAGCCCTCTGCTCCGGCTTCCTCAGCCTGGACGCCGGAAGTTGCCGGGCTGCGGACGCAGCCCAGAGAGAGGAGGAGCCTCCACTGCCCCCCTGAGGTCTCTCCGGCTGCTTGATCCAGCGCGGTCATCCCTATGTTATCCCCGCAACTGCTTGCACCCCGGTAGCCTCCTGAGACCTGCCGCCTGACTGTGCCTGGCCGCGGATGCAGCCTGCTCGGTGGCCGCAAGTTCTGCCTTCATTAGCTGTCCTCCTGAGACCTCCCTGGCTGCCTGATCAGGCTGGATCGCCTGCCATCTGCCTCTGGAGCTCCCTTATTGTCACTGGCCTCCTGTAGAGCCCGGCGCCGCACAGAGCCAAGCTGCAGGCGCGGCTTAGTGTGTGAGAAGTGGTGCCTGCATCTGCCTGGAGATCCCTCAGCTATCTGACTCAGGTGAGCCTGCATCCCTTTGCCCCTGGAGCTGCTGCTGACCGCTGCAAGGACTGCTAGGGCCACAATCTTTATTTGTTGGGCCTTCCCTCACCTTGATTGGCCACACAGTCTGACTTCTACTATATTCCCCTGTGGATTACAGCTTTTGAGTCACTGGCTGACATACTCGATGCTGGATAGCCCCTGGCTTGGTTGACTCTGCCAATGCCAACCTAATACGCATATTCTCTCCTATCCTTTTTCATTATCGACGAGATGTATTGATAGTGCTACTGACAGTGGAGCCTTTGTTTATTTCATGGAATTGGGAACCCTGTGCTGTTTTCTCTGTGCCTTATTATGCCTTTAAAACTGAGCAAGCCCTCTAAAACAGTCTCGCAGCTTTCACTTTTCAAGTTGTCTCCGCAACCTTCTCGACCTAAAAATACTGGGACCCCTACTACTGATCCAGTCTTTCAGATTTCTACTCCCATGGCGGCCGCTCCTTCTGCATCTGCTGCCACTTCGGCCTTGGAACAAGTCAGGGATGATGATGCCCTTACTGAGGGTACTATTCCTTACTGTGGGTACTATGAAGCTACTTTTGTCCTGTTTTAAGGATGAGGTTGCAGCCGAATTCCGTACCACCCTAATGGCTTGTCAACAATCTATAGATGAACTTGGTGGCCGCAATAACCATCTGGAAACTAAAATGGAGGAAGTTGTTGGATCACATAATGGCCTGATAGACTCATGACGCGCTTGAGGCGGAGGTGCAGCTCTTACAAAACAAGGTCACGGATATGGAAGACAGATCGCGCCGCAATAACCACAAATTGCATGGGATTCCCGAGTCTGTCGAATAGTAGTTTGCATGATTACGCAATGGCCTTATTCAAGACTTTTTGCCTCAGTTTCCTTTGCGGATTTGCTTATTGATCGGATTCATCAGTTACCCAAGGCTATAGCGGCTCCTGACAAAGCCCCTAGAGATGTCCTGATGAGGATGCACTATTTTCACATCAAGGAATCTTTACAGCTACAACTCTTTGGGGACTGCAGCAACTCTCCTTAAACAATGATCATTTCATTACTTCTGCCCTCCAAAAGGCAAATATCCCCTATCGCTGGGGTTTCCCTACTAAATTGTTGGTTTCCCGTGAAGGTTCCACTGTTTCCATTCCTAACACAGATGAGGGAGCGAAACTACTTAAATCGTGGAACATTGCAGGTTCTACTTCAGGCGCCTCCCCCCACCAGCGACTACAGCAGGACTGGTCCACGGTGGGGTAGAGGATATAACCTCTGGGATTTGCAGTATTAATGGTTCATTTGCCCTTTTCGATGAGTCTCTGCCTGGATTTACCAAGTACTCTCATGATATAGCCGTTTTGTTGCCATAGTACCCACAACTTTATCTATTATCGTCCATGCCTTTATCCTTTCATTTTGTTTTTGAGGGACATGGTACGTATTGAGAGATGCTAGTTATAATTTACAGTTTTGACTACTATGTGATGATGCTATGCTGTCATGCCTGGTTTTTCCTCTTATCCAAACTGTTCAGGTTTTTATGTGTCTGATTCTCTGTTTTCGTGGTTTGCTGTATTAATGGTTCATCTTTCACATTTTTTTTTCTTCATGCGTCTCTGCTTAGGTTTGTCTAGTGCCTCTCATGACATTGCTGTTTTGTTGCCATAGCCCTCACGGCTCTTTATAATATTGACAATGCTTTTTTTCCTCTCTCTTTGGGGCATTTTGATATGTGTTGAGAGGCACTGGATGAAATATGCAGTTATGATTACTATGTGGTGATACTGTACTGTTACATTTGGTTTCGCTTCTTTCGCTTACAATGTTTAAGTTTTAATATGTCTGATTATGTGTTTTCGTATTTCTAGTATGTTCTCGTATCTATTGTTCTTGATTATACGTATAGGGTGGAGGGTAGGAGATTCATCACTACCCCCCCTTTAGTGTACACAGCCGCCCCACTATGGCGACTGGTTGTGGTCTCAAGAGAGATCAGTTTAGTTTTGTTTTTTCTACTTTCCCTCTGTTTTCACTACTGTTTTTTTTTTTGTTTGCTATCCTCCATTTATCAGGTGCATCTGTCCGTATACTTGTTTGGCCATATAGTAAAAGCCCTATTCACTGTGAAATATGGTACACCGTTTCTATTAATGCTAAGGGACTCAACTTCCCCCCAAAATGGAAATTAGCTCAAAATGATTTCCATAAGCTTAAAGCACATGTGGTGGCTGTAGAGGAAACACGCTTTCAAAGTCAAAATCCTCCCCTTTTTACTAATTCTAGATATCCTCATTGCTACACGGGTAACGGGCCCACTAATCAGGCCGAAGTGGTTCTTCTTATAGCGCAGCACTGCCCGTTTGTTTTATCTTCCAGATGTTGAGACTACCTTGGTCTCTTGCTAAGCCCCAAATACTAAACAAATTTCCTTTTTTAGGACCTTCTGTAGAACTCTCCAAGATCACTTGAGAGGTGTGCTCTTGATTCTCGGAGACTTTAATATGGTCTTGGACCCCTGTATTAATCGGTCTCGCCCCACACGAGTCCTTCGTCAGAGTCAACCCCAGGACCCCTCTAGTAAGTTTCGTCAATTGATGGCTGAATATGCCTTATTTTACGCATGGCGGTCCAAGCATCCCGCAGTAAGGGACTATACTTTCTATTCCCATGTGCATAGTTCATACTCTAGAATTGATTTGGCATTAGTAGATAGATGGACGCTAGGTTCCATAAGCAAGATTGATATACTACCGATATCTTAGTCAGACCACTCTCCTCTTTCGCTTGTTTGGGATGTTAGTAACCGAGTGGTTCCCCCGTGTTCTTGGAGAATTGGCGTACACCTTCTTGCTCAGCCGAGGCTCATTAGGCTATCCTGAGGTCTCTAGATTTATATCTTGATACTAATCTACAGTGGCTCAATCAAAAGTATTATACTCTTGGAAATAGAGCGGGACGTTTATTGGCACGTAAACTGAGGGGGCGTAGAGCTAAAGAACGTCTACATGCAGTTCATACAACTAACGGTGTCAAGGTTACTGATCCGATTGAGATAGCTAATGCATTCGCTGAATATTATTCACAATTTTTTGAATCACGGCGCCCTAGAATATCAGAATTTTTTTCACGGCACCCCTAGGCCAAAAATTTCTTATTGAGAAATTTAGAAAGAAATATTACATTAAGTAGATCGCGTTTATATGTCATCCTTAGGGTCAGTTGTGAGGGACAAGATTTGCTTCTGTTTGGCCACATATTTTATGACTGGCAGCCATCAGCACTGGTTTTGCCTATTATATTGACCATGAATAATTTAAATTGGTCCTGGACCACCAACCCAGGGCACCCCTGCAAGTGTCCCGAGGCACCCCAGGGAGCCACGGCACACAGTTTAGGAACCTCTGATTTAAAAGATGACCTCAGTACCCCTCAACCGTCTTTGGCGGATATTAATAGGCTTTTAGACTGGTTATCCCTCCCCGCTATTGACACCGAGATCTGTGATTCCCTTAGCGGTCCCTGGACGCTAGGAGAGGTTGAAGCAGCCATAGATTCTTCTCCCTAGATAAACCACCTGGCCCAGATGGCTACCCCTCCAATTTCTTCAAAAAGTTTAAATTTAACCTTGCTCCGGTCCTGCTATCAGTCTTTAATGAAGCATCCAACGCCACCTCCTTCCCAAAGGTAAATGTTAGAGGCCCGAATTGTTACTATCCCTAAACCAGGTAAATCACCCACAGCGGTTCAGAACTATCGCTTAATAGCGTTGCTGAACATGGATATCAAACTGTTTGCTAAAATGATAGTGTGACCGGACGGTCTCGTCCCCAGTACACAGAATGGATGCTTAGGTCACACGGGACCTGACCACATAGGGGATATCCGCTTACAGTCAGTAACCGCCCGTTACTGACTCCACCCACTGCGCTGTGGGCGGGTTTATGCTGCCACCACCAAACTCCTAACCTGCCGTGGCGTTTGGAACCACGGTTCTGCTCTGTATGTGCCGACACACTGCCTTACCACACCCGTGTGGTATTGACGAATCCCCACTAGTCCTCTACCGGTAGCTGGCGGAAGGCGGAACTTGAAGACGCCGATTCACCCTAGACCAGGCATGCCCAAACTGCGGCCCTCCAGCTGTTGAGAAACTACACATCCCAGCATTCCCTGACACAGCTTTAGCATTCTCTGACAGCAAAACTGTGTCAGGGCATGCTGGGATATGTAGTTTCACAACAGCTGGAGGGCCGCAGTTTGAACATGCCTGCCCTAGACAGCCGGTGAACGGGGCTATGTTTTGCATAGACCTGCAGGTCACAAGATGACGCAATCTTCTTGAGGCAGATGATGTTTTAATGCCAACAAATAGTTCTAAAGAGAACTCTTCCCTATTGCTAGGGGAAACAGCATACAGCAAGATGTTCACAGCAGAAAGTAGTTGGTATAATACCCACTGGATGCATGCAGGCCTCCTTTTTATGTCCATTTTCCACACAGTACAACAGGGGGTCATGTCCTCCCTGAGCCCTTTCTATCCAATCAGGATATCTTACAAAATACAAATAAATAAATTACATTTCAAAAGGAGATAAGTGCAATAAAACAATATCCTCCTTCCTGTCACACAGACGTTTGGTATCAGTTTAACATTCACTATTGATAAATTTACCACATAGCTTCAAAATACAAATGTTTCTGTCTCATTCACATCTCCATGCAATCCCAGTGTTTGGGATTACAACAGGAAAGGCTGCAACACAAACAAACAGTCTTGCTTCCTGCATCTACCATTCAGGATTCGTATATCAATTAAATTAGCTACATGAAACAGGTTCCAAGCCCATAGACTTTATATATGGGATAAGGAGATCCCCCGTGAGTAACATCTTTCTCTAAGGAACTTACACATCAAAAGGTTTTGTCATTCACACCTCTCTGCAAGCAGAGGCGATTAGCATGCCACTTCCTATTTCCAGAGGATCCTT
Organism: Pseudophryne corroboree; assembly: GCF_028390025.1. Classification (NCBI taxonomy): domain Eukaryota; kingdom Metazoa; phylum Chordata; class Amphibia; order Anura; family Myobatrachidae; genus Pseudophryne; species Pseudophryne corroboree. The sequence goes on along the minus strand of NC_086455.1, from coordinate 73,786,417 downwards.
ATTCAAAGCAGATATAATAAGTGCATTTTCCCCTTTAAAATACAGGTGACCATATCTTGAATATAAATACAGTTAAACATGCAATCCTACAAATGTGCACAGAGCACTACATATGACATGTTAAAACACATCATTAAACATACTTGTAAACAGTCCGCGCCCAGCGCCGTAAGTACGTTTAACAGCGACGCCAAGCGCCTATTGTCCAAATGGTGCCTGGCAGCTGAGGATTAACCCCTTCAGTGCCACGGCCGCCATTACACGTGTGGCTGGTTAGTCTCTCCGGCCACAGATAGTCTAATCAATCATGATCAAGTGGGCTTTGTACTGGGCTGACAGGCGTCAGACAACACACAGAGTTATTAATATCATTAAACACTGCCAGTTATGGGGTAAGCCTCTATTAGTCCTTTCCTTGGATGCAGAAAAAGCCTTCGATAGGCTCCACTGGGCTTATTTCTAGGCTACTTTATGACGATTTGGCTTTGCAGGCAGAATACATAATTCCATTCTGTCTTTGTACTCCCCACCGTCTGCTTCGGTTTTCACCAATGGCTGTAATTCTTATAAGTTTAATATTACTAATGGTACTCGCCAAGGCTGTCCATTATCACCTCTGATTTTTGTTTTGGCTGTAGAGCCTCTGGCTGAGCGAATTAGGTCTTTAGAATCGATTGTTGGTCTCATTATAGGAGGGATGCGCCATAAGGTCTGTCTCTTTGCTGACAACATATTGTTATGCCTTCTAGACCCTGAATCTTCTCTAACACACACACTGTCCTCGATTCATATGCGGAAATTTCTTAGTACAAGCTGAACACCACAAAGTCTGAGGCCCTCCCTCTGAATATCTTTGACAGTATGCTTAAGTTCTTGAAAGATAAATACAAATACGTGTGGCAACTAAGATTTGGGAGTTAACCTCTCAAGAGAGTGTGATTTATTAGGATGCAACGACCCACTTTTTCGAGCGTTTGAAATGCTTACTAAGGAATGGATGATGCAAAAAGTATCATGGGTGGGTCAGGTGGCAGCTGCGAAAATGGTTCTTTTACCAAAAATGATGTACCTCTTTCGTACTATCCCCCGGCCTTTCCATAAAGTTGTTTGTAATAAATTTAATCAGTTATTATCTAATTGTGTTTGAGGGGGAGCGAAGCCGAAAATAGCAAGAACTACTTTGACTGCTATGAAATGTGCAGGAGGGGTGGCATATCCTGATTTGGAGAAATATCATTCGAAATGTATACTTAGTCAGGGCAGGGACTGGTTCTCACAGGGCACACTTAAAACCATGGGTGTCTATAGAGCAGAATGCTGTGTTCTCCTTATCTTGACCGGACTTGCTTTGGTTGTCCACCCCTTTCATTTTTTCAAGAGTTGCTAACTGTAAAGCAGTTCATCCCCAATGTCGCTCTACACTCCCCACAGTTGTCTCTCCGTGCTATAGCTCTTATGATCCTTGACTTATAATTGACTACATGGCATGAACTAGGTCTCTCGAATCTACAGGATGTCATCTCAGGAGGTAATTTAGTCCCCTTTTCCCTTCTTCAAACGAAATTTAACATACCTAAACAAGACTTTTATAAATAGCTCCAACTGCGACATTAGCTCCACGGATGCCTCCCCAAGCATCCTCACCAAATTGGTCTCTCTAAAATATTGACATCCCTTCTAACGTCCCAAACCAATAGAGGTGGTATTTCTAGATGGTACCAGCATCTGATTATAGGATCGCGAAGTGGGGTGTTTCCCTCGCAGACCAAATGGGAAAAAGACCTTCCTAATGCATTTACAGAAGCTATTTGGAAAGACATCTTTCGCTCCTGTTTTAAAATCTCCAAATGTATAAATCATTCCGAAATGTACTACAAGTTAGTTCACAGAGTGTATTTTACACCGGAGCGACTACATAGGATTTGGCCTGATGTTTCGTCTACCTGTTGGAGGAACTGCGGGATGGTGGGTGATATCTTACATATCCTTTCGTTATGTCCAGTGATACTGCCACTTTGTTGAGATGTGTTCCTTATTATTTCAAAATTATTGGGAGTGGTTGTTTCAGCTGACCCCCTCTCAGCACATTTCCATTATTATGGCCCAAGGCCCTAACTGTGTGGAGTTTTTATATTCTCCACTACTTGCGTGGGTTTTCTCTGGTTTCCTCCCACAAACCAAAAATATACTGGTAGGTTAATTAGCACCCAACAAAATTAACCCTAGTGTGAATGTATGTGGGTGTACATGTGGTAGGGAACATAGATTGTAAGCTCCACTGGGGCAGGGATTGATGTGAATGGACAATTATTTTCTGTAAAGCGCTGAGGAATATGTGTGCGCTATATAAGTAACTGGTAATAAAAAAAAATAAGAATTTACTCACCGGTAATTCTATTTCTCGTAGTCCGTAGTGGATGCTGGGAACTCCGTAAGGACCATGGGGAATAGCGGGCTCCGAAGGAGGCTGGGCACTCTAGAAAGATCTTAGACTACCTGGTGTGCACTGGCTCCTCCCACTATGACCCTCCTCCAAGCCTCAGTTAGGTACTGTGCCCGGACGAGCGTACACAATAAGGAAGGATTTTGAATCCCGGGTAAGACTCATACCAGCCACACCAATCACACCGTACAACTCGTGATATGAAACACAGTTAACAGTATGAAACAATAGAGCCTCTCAACAGATGGCTCAACAATAACCCGATTTAGTTAACAATAACTATGTACAAGTATTGCAGATAAACCGCACTTGGGATGGGCGCCCAGCATCCACTACGGACTACGAGAAATAGAATTACCGGTGAGTAAATTCTTATTTTCTCTAACGTCCTAGTGGATGCTGGGAACTCCGTAAGGACCATGGGGATTATACCAAAGCTCCCAAACGGGCGGGAGAGTGCGGATGACTCTGCAACACCGAATGAGAGAACTCCAGGTCCTCCTCAGCCAGGGTATCAAATTTATAGAATTTTGCAAATGTGTTTGCCCCTGACCAAGTAGCAGCTCGGCAAAGTTGTAAAGCCGAGACCCCTCGGGCAGCCGCCCAAGATGAGCCCACCTTCCTTGTGGAATGGGCATTGACAGATTTTGGCTGTGGCAGGCCTGCCACAGAATGCGCAAGCTGAATTGTACTACAAATCCAACGAGCAATAGTCTGCTTAGAAGCAGGAGCACCCAGCTTGTTGGGCGCATATAGGATAAACAACGAGTCAGATTTTCTGACTCCAGCCGTTCTGGAAACATATATTTTCAGGGCCCTGACCACGTCTAACAACTTGGAGTCCTCCAAGTCCCTAGTAGCCGCAGGCACCATAATAGGCTGATTCAGGTGAAACGCTGACACCACCTTAGGGAGAAACTGGGGACGAGTCCTCAATTCTGCCCTATCCATATGGAAAATCAGATAAGGGCTTTTACAAGACAAAGCCGCCAATTCTGATACTCGCCTGGCAGAAGCCAAGGCCAATAACATAACCACCTTCCACGTGAGATATTTCAGATCCACGGTTTTTAGTGGTTCAAACCAATGTGATTTTAAGAAACTCAACACCACGTTGAGATCCCAAGGTGCCACAGGAGGCACAAACGGGGGCTGAATATGCAGCACTCCCTTTACAAATGTCTGAACTTCAGGTACTGAAGCTAGTTCTTTCTGAAAGAAAATCGACAGAGCCGAGATCTGTACCTTAATGGAGCCCAGTTTTAGGCCCATATTCACTCCTGCTTGCAGGAAATGCAGAAATCGACCTAGTTGAAATTCCTCTGTTGGGGCCTTTTCGGCCTCACACCATGCAACATATTTCCGCCATATGCGGTGATAATGATTTGCTGTAGCCTCTTTCCTGGCTTTAATAAGCGTAGGAATGACTTCCTCCGGAATGCCCTTTTCCTTCAGGATCCGGTGTTCAACCGCCATGCCGTTAAACGCAACCGCGGTAAGTCTTGGAACAGACAGGGCCCCTGCTGTAGCAGGTCTTGTCTGAGTGGCAGAGGCCACGGGTCCTCTGAGATCATCTCTTGAAGTTCTGGGTACCACGCTCTTCTTGGCCAATCCGGAACCACGAGAATTGTGTTTACTCCTCGCTTTCTTATTATTCTCAATACCTTTGGTATGAGCGGCAGAGGAGGGAACACATAAACTGACTGGTACACCCACGGTGTTACCAGAGCGTCCACCGCTATCGCCTGAGGGTCTCTTGACCTGGCGCAATATCTCTCTAGTTTTTTGTTTAAGCGGGACGCCATCATGTCCACCTGTGGCCTTTCCCAATGGTGTACAATCCTATTGGAAGACTTCTGGAGGAAGTCCCCATTCTCCCGGGTGGAGGTCGCGTCTGTTGAGAAGATCTGCTTCCCAGTTGTCCACTCCGGGAATGAACACTGCTGACATTGCTAACACATGATTTTCCGCCTATCGGAGAATCCTTGTGGCTTCTGCCATCGCCATCCTGCTTCTTGTGCCGCCTTGTTGGTTTACATGGGCGACTGCCGTGATGTTGTCTGATTGGATCAGTACCGGCTGGTTTTGAAGCAGAGGCCTTGCCGGCCTCAGGGCATTGTAAATGGCCCTCAGGTCCAGAATATTTATGTGTAGGGAAATAACCTGACTTGACCAAAGTCCCTGGAAGTTTCTTCCCTGTGTGACTGCCCCCCAAGCCTCAAAGGCTGGTATCCATGGTCACTAGGACCTAGTTCTGTATGTCGAACCTGCGGCCCTCTTGAAGATGGGCACTCTGCAGCCACCACAGTAGAGATACCCTGGTCCTTGGAGCCAGGGTTATCAGTCTATGCATCGGAATATGCGATCTGGACCACTTGTCCAACAGGTCCCTCTGAAAAGTTCTTGTACGGAACCTGCCTAATGGGATTGCTTCGTAGGAAGCTACAATTTTTCCCAGGACTCGCGTGCAATGATGCACCGCTACCTATTTTGGCTTCAGGAGGTCTCTGACTAGAGATGACAACTCCTTGGCTTTCTCCTCCGGGAGAAACACTATTTCTGGTTTATGTCCAGAACCATCCCCAGGAACAGTAGACGTGTCATAGGAACCAGCTGTGACTTTGGACTGTTTAGAATCCAACCGTGCTGTTGTAGCACTTTCCAAAATAGTGCTACCCCGACTACCAACTGCTCCTTGGACCTGGCCCTTATAAAGAGATTGTCCAAGTACGGGATAATTACAACTCCCTTTTTTCGAAGGAGTATCATCATTTCGGCCATTACCTTGATAAAACACCCTCGGTGCCATGTACAGTCCAAACGGCAGTGTCTGGACTTGGTAATGGTAATTCTGTACCACAAATCTGAGGTACTCCTGGCAAGGATGGTAAATGGGGACATGCAGGTAAGCATCCTTGATGTCCCGGGATACCATGTAATCCCCCTCATCCAGGCTTGCAATAACCGCCCTGAGCGATTCCATCTTGAACTTGAATTTTTTTATGTTCAAGGATTTTAAATATAAAATGGGTCACACCGAACCATGCGGTTTCGGTACCCCAACCCGTGTGGAATAGTAACCCCGTCCTTGTTGAAGTAGGGGCCCCCTGAGTATTACCTGCTGGGAATACCGCTTATTAATTGCCTCTAGCACAGCCTCCCTGCCTGAGGGAGTCGTCAGCAAGGCATATTTTAGGAAACGGCTGGGGGGGAGACATCTCGAGTTCCAGCTTGTACCCCTGAAATACTACTTGAAAGAAACAGGGATCCACCTGTGAGCGAGCCCACTAATTGCTGAAATTTTTGAGACGGCCTCCCACCGTACCTGGCTACACCTGTGGAGCACCCGCGTCATGGTGTGGACTCACAGGAGGCGGGGGAAGAATCTTGATTCTGGGAACAGGCTGACTGGTGCAGCTTTTTCCCTCTACCCTTGTCTCTGTACAGAAAGGAAGCGCCCTTTGACCCGCTTGCTTTTCTGAAGCCGAAAGGACTGTACCTTTGTCTGTGAGGAAACCTGAGGTAAAATTATTTCTTCCCAGCAGTTGCTGTGGATACGAGGTCCCAGGGACCATCCCCAAATAATTCCTCACCCTTATAAGGCTCTCTATGCGCTTTTTAAGTCAGCCTCACCTGTCCAGTGACAGGTCTCTAATACCCTCCTGACAGAATGGACATTACATTTCTTTTGGATGCCAGCCGGCAAAATATCCCTCTGTGCATCCCTCATATATAAGACGACGTCTTTAATATGTTTTTATGTTTGCCAACTAGTATCCCTGTTTGACAGGGTCACCGACCACGCTGCAGCAGCACTATCTGCAGGTCTCAGTCTAGTACCTGAGTGTGTAAATACAGACTTCAGGACAGCCTCCTGTTTTTTATCAACAGGTACCTATTAAAGTGGCCGTATCCTAAGACGGCAGTGCCACCTTTTTTGACAAACGTGTGAGCGCCTTATCCACCCTAGGGGATATCTCCCAGCGTAACTTATCCTCCTGGCGGGAAAGGGTACGCCATCAGTAACTTTTTATAAATTACCAGTTTCTTAACGGGGGAACCCACGCTTTTCACACACTTCATTTATTCATCTGATGGGGGAACAAAACACTGCCTGTTTTTTTCTCCCCAAACCTAAAACCCATTTTTAGAGGTGCTTAGGTTAATGTCAGAAATGTATAACACATTTTTTATTCTCGGGATCCAGTCACGGATGTTCCTAGTGGATTGTGTATATGTCTCCACCTTGTCGACACTGGAGTCAGACTCCGTGTCGACATCTGTGTCTGCCATCTGAGAGAGCGGGCGTTTTTGAGCCCCTGATGGCATTTGAGACGCCTGGGCAGGCGCGGGCTGCGAAGCCGGCTGTCCCACAGCTGTCACGTCATCCCCCCTTTTATGTAAGGAGTTGACACTGTCGGTTAATACCTTTCACCTATCCATCCACTCTGGTGTCGGCCCCCAGGGGGCGACATCACATATAGCGGCCTCTGCTCCGTCACCATATAAGCCTCCTCATTCAACATGTCGACACAGCCGTACCGACACACCGCAGACACACAGGGAATGCTCTAAACGAGGACAGGACCCACAAAAGCCCTTTGGGGGACAGAGTGAGAGTATGCCAGCACACACCAGAGCGCTATATAATGCAGGGACTAACTGAGTTATGTCCCCTATAGCTGCTGTTTTTATATAATATATATATTGCGCCTAAATTTAGTGCCCCCCCTCTCTTTTTTAACCCTTTTCTGTAGTGTAGACTGCAGGGGAGAGCTAGGGAGCTTCCTTCCAGCGGAGCTGTGAGGGAAAATGGCGCCAGTGTGCTGAGGAGATAGGCTCCGCCCCTTTTTCGCGGCCTATTCTCCCGTTTTTTATGGAATTCTGGCAGGGGTATTTACCTCATATATAGCCCCAGGGGCTATATATTGAGGTATTTTAGCCAGCCAAGGTGTTTTTATTGCTGCCTCAGGGTGCCCCCCCCCCCAGCGCCCTGCACCCTCAGTGACCGGAGTGTGAAGTGTGTATGAGGAGCAATGGCGCACAGCTGCAGTGCTGTGCGCTACCTTGGTGAAGACAGGATGTCTTCATGCCGCCGATTTTCCGGACCATCTTCTTGCTTCTGGCTCTGTAAGGGGGACGGCGGCGCGGCTCCGGGACCGAACATCAAGGCTGGGCCTGCGGTCGATCCCTCTGGAGCTAATGGTGTCCAGTAGCCTAAGAAGCCCAATCCGGCTGCAAGCAGGCGAGTTCGCTTCTTCTCCCCTTAGTCCCTCGCTGCAGTGAGCCTGTTGCCAGCAGGTCTCACTGAAAATAACAAAATCTAAGACTATAACTTTCTAAGAGCTCAGGAGAGCCCCTAGTGTGCATCCAACCTCGGCCGGGCACGAAATCTAACTGAGGCTTGGAGGAGGGTCATAGTGGGAGGAGCCAGTGCACACCAGGTAGTCTAAGATCTTTCTAGAGTGCCCAGCCTCCTTCGGAGCCCGCTATTCCCCTTGGTCCTTACGGAGTTCCCAGCATCCACTAGGACGTCAGAGAAATATATATATATTATCCCGGTGAGATGTCTAGTTGTGATAAATACCTTATGGGACATATTCTTATAGCCTCTAATGCCTTTATTGCTCAAATGTGAAAGTCTGCCACAATTCCCACCACATTGATGATTGAAAATAAGATCCATAAACATTTCGTTTTTGAAACGGCAAAATGTAAATATTCTTCGTTGGCTTCTTCTATCCACATGAAATGACATAAGTGGACCTTATACAAAGTGAGGTCAGGCCAATCCTTTATTTATAGTGCTCCTGTAGATTTAGCTGTGCTAAGATCTCCCAGGTCGGACTCGACTCCGGATTTTTAAACATTGAAGGCTTTATGTGGCTATTGTTTACCGTATCCTAACTCTGTTGACGTACTATTGCTTACCTGATATGTCCCCCTCCCCTCCCTGTGTCATAGTTTTTTGTTTTGTTTTTCTGCACCAACCTACTGTTTTTATTCTGTTGGTAGTGTAAAACTTCAATAAAAATGTAATATTAAAAAAATATATATATATATATATAGGATTTTGGTTACCTACCGGTAAATCCTTTTCTCGTAGTCCGTAGAGGATGCTGGGGTCCACAATAGTACCATGGGGTATAGACGGGTCCACCAGGAGCCATTGGCACTTTTAAAGTTTGAGCGTGTGAGCTGGCTCCTCCCTCTATGCTCCTCCTACCAGACTCAGTCTAGAAACTGTGCCAGAGGAGACGGACATCTTCGAGAGAAGGATTTAACACAGATAATGGCGAGAATTATACCAACTCACACATACAAGGCACATCAAGCTAACTTAGCTTGAAAACTCAGCAACTGCTGAAACATTACTTACCAAGTAACAATGCAGTACTCAGCTAAAACAAAGTTGTACTGAACCAAAAAACGATAGCAGAAAAACGAAGCACTGGGCGGGCGCCCAGCATCCTCTACAGACTACGAGAAAAGGATTTACCGGTAGGTAACCAAAATCCTATAACCAATAATTCTCTTACGTCCTAGAGGATGCTGGGGTCCACATTAGTACCATGGGGATGTACCAAAGCTCCCAGAACGGGAGGGAGAGCGTGGAGGCTCCTGCAGAACTGATAGACCGAACTTCAGGTCCTCAAGAGGCCAAAGTATCGAACTTGTAGAACTTTGCAAACGTGTTTGACCCAGACCAAGTTGCAGCTCTGCAACGTTGTAACGCCGAGACACCCTGGGCAGCCGCCCAGGAAGACCCCACCTTACGAGTAGAGTGGGCCTTAACAGTAGTAGGACACGGCAATCCTGCCGTAGAATACGCATGCTGGATAGTGAACCTGATCCAGCGAGAGATCATCAAGCAGGACACCAAATTTTCTTGGGATAATAATAATAATAATTTTATTTATATAGCGCTCTTTCTCCAACAGGACTCAAGGCGCTTTACAGACATCAAAAACAATACACATGATACAGAGGATTTTAGTAATACAGCAATAGATAATTGATGTTCTCAGCCAGAGAGGTGGTAAGCCTGGTCTTGGTGTTTTCATGTTTGAGGCGAGGAGAGGCCACATAAAGTTCCAGAGTTTTTAGGTTGTAATGCAGTCCTTCTGTTAATTTGTAAGTTTGTTTGCCTTCTGTTTTCCTTCGGTTAAACACAGGTATAACACTGCTATTGATATTAGCTGCCACTTAATAACTAGCCACTTCATACACTAGCCACTGCAGCGTCCTAATAGGCCTGGCGTCCTATACTATACTGAATAAGTAAATCTACAAACACATGTTCTTTGTGATTAATACCCCCTCCCCCACACAGCAACCCTCCACCAAAAGGTGTTAATCAACTACCAAATATGAGGTCACTAAACCCCAGTCAATCATAAAGTTTTTGCTGACTACAGATATTAATCCACTTAAAAAAAAATTACCAAATATATCTTTTAGCAAGAAACAAACAGTGGTCAGCACTCTGCTTTAGTTACCAAATATATCTTTTAGCAAGAAACAAACAGTGGTCAGCACTCTGCTTTAGTTACCAAATATATCTTTTAGCAAGAAACAAACAGTGGTCAGCACTCTGCTTTAGTTACCAAATATATCTTTTAGCAAGAAACAAAGAAATAATTAATTGACTGATGAAGCCGCCGATCCTGAATTGCTTTAAGGCGGGGAAACGCGTCTCATACTGACTGTGACCCGAGACCCGCACTGGTCTTCTGTCTCTGTACCGTGCTGTACCCTCCATTGTTTTTGGGACAGTCTACAACTCTGGATAAGGCTTGATACAAGGTCGTGGAGCACCAGAGCCGGGAGTGGACTGGAACCCGTCTATCAGAGGGAGGTCGCGGTAAAAACAAACTGATATTTAAAGCATGGCCATGCCTAATAGAGATTATTAATTACAACTCTGCAATACAGCTCAATTTTACATGCATATTAATTCCATCTGCTTGGCAAATTAACAACTAGCCATTGGGACTTTTGTTACACTATTTGGAGATAACCTCGTGAACTTGTAACTATTTGTGCTGCAGAAAACAAATATTGCAACAGTTATCACTATAAGGATTATCCATCTACTTTGTTGCTAATTTAAACATCCTGCTGTATTGAGTGTACTAATATTGCTGCTTATGTCTATTATATATTTCTTTTCTGCTACAAAATACACTAATTAATTAGTGTTGTGAGTGGGGAATATTTGTTTGTTTATATAACGATAGGGATTTATTAGGATCACTTTATCAATATAGCTAATAAAGGTGGTCTAGGGACAGTCTTTTTATGTATTTTACATATTTTAATAAAAGTAATTGACTTTTAGTATTGATCAGTTTGTCAGCGCTTTTTTAGTTTTTTTCTTTTTGTCTTGTTCACCTGTGGAGGGCGTGGTGGTCCCTCTAATTTAAGAGAGCTGCAGCCAGACTGTTATTTAAATTACTGAGCATTAAAATTGGCGCCAGGAGGTACCAAGTACCATTTTTCTTTCTTCTTGCAGTAGATCCAGAAGTTCCGCGTACCAAGCCCTTCTTGGCCAGTCTGGAGCAATGAGGATCACCTGAACCCCTGTTCTCCTTATGAGCTTTAGAAATCTTGGGATGAGTGGAAGTGGAGGAAACACGTACACCGACTGGAACACCCATGGAGTCACTAGGGCATCCACCGCCACTGCTTGCGGGTCCCTCGACCTGGAACAATTCCGGCGAAGCTTCTTGTTGAGACAAGAGGCCATCATGTCGATCTGGGGTACGCCCCAAAGATCTGTTACCTCCTTGAACACCTCCGGATGGAGACCCCACTCCCCTGGATGGAGATTGTGTCTGCTGAGGAAGTCCGCTTCCCAGTGGTCTACTCCCGGAATGAAGATTGCTGACAGTGCCAACGCGTGTTTTTCTGCCCAGAGGATGATTCTTGTTACCGCTGACATTGCAGCTCTGCTCTTCATTCCGCCCTGTCGGTTTATGTAAGCCACTGTTGTCACATTGTCCGACTGCACTTGAATGGCTCGATTTCTCAGAAGATGGGCCGCTTGGAGAAGACTGTTGTATACTGCTCTTAGTTCCAGAATGTTTATCGGCAGGCCGGCTTCCAGACTTGACCACCTTCCTTGGAAGGTTTCCCCTTGAGTGACTGCGCCCCAGCCCCGGACACTTGCATCTGTGGTTAGAAGGATCCAGTCCTGAATCCCGAACCTGCGGCCCTGCAGAAGGTGAGGCAGTTGCAGCCACCAGAGGAGTGAAATCCTGGCCATTGGTGACAGACGTATTCTCTGGTGCATGTGTAGATGGGATCCCGACCACTTGTCCAAGAGATACAGTTGGAAGGACCGAACGTGAAACCTCCCATACTGCACGGCCTCGTAAGAGGTCACCATTTTTCACAGAAGGCGAATGCACTGATGAACAGACACCAAGGTTGGCTTCAGGACATCCCGGACCATTGTGTGTATCACAAATGCTTTTTCCTCTGGAAGAAACACCCTCTGCACTTCCGTGTCAAGGATCATTCCCAGAAAGGACAACCTCCTGGTTGGTTCCAAATGTGATTTTGGAAGATTCAGGAACCAACCATGTTCCCTGAGAAGCTGGGTCGTGAGAGCTATGGACCGTAACAGCTTCTCCTTGGATTATGCTTTTGTCAGCAGATCGTCCAGATATGGAATTATGTTCACCCCCTGTCTGCGGATGAGAATCATCATTTCCGCCATCACCTTGGTGAATACCCTCAGTGCTGTGGACAGGCCGAATGTCAGGGCCTGGAACTGAAAACAACAGTCCAACAGTGCGAATCGAAGATGAGCTTGATGCGGCAGCCAAATTGGAATGTGGAGGTACGCATCCTTGATATCCAGGGATACCAGGAATTCCCCTCCTCCAGACCTGTTATCACTGCCCTTTGAGACTCCATTTTGAACTTGAACTCCCTCAGAAAGGGGTTTAGTGATTTTAAGTTCAGAATGGGCCTGACCGAACCATCCAGTTTCGGTACCACAAAAAGGTTTGAATAGAAACCTTTGTTTTGCATATGAGGTAGTACTGGCACAATGACCTGTGCCTCCACCAACTTCTGGACTGCTTCTCGCAGGACAGTCCTGTCCGCCAGCAGAGCTGGCAAGCCTGATTTGAAAAATAGGTGAGGGAGATTTTGAAATTCCAGCCTGTTCCCCTGAGACACAATATCTTGCACCCAGGGGTCCAGGCCGGATAACACCCAGACATGACTGAAATGCCTGAGTCTCTCTCCCACCGGCCCCACCTCCGGGGCGTGCAGTCCACCGTCATGCGGAGGACTTTGGTGTATCTGAAGCAGGTTTCTGTTCCTGGGAACCTGCAGCAGCAGGTTTCTTGGACTTGGGCCGACCTCCCCGAAAGAAGGTGTGGGATGGCTTGGCCTTTCTGGGCTTGGTAGACCGAAAGGGCTGTGATGTAGCTGAAGAAAAGGCTTTCTTCGGAGCATGTGTAGCGGAGGGAAGAAAATGTGACTTACCAGCCGTAGCCGTGGAGATCCACGCATCTAAGCTTCCCCAAAGAGAGCCTGACCTGTGTAGGGTAGGGTCTACACACTTCTCCTGGATTCCGTGTCAGCAGACCACTGGCGCAACCACAGTCCTCGACGAGCTGATAGACATGGAAGAAATCCCGCAAGCCATGTAACCCAGGTCTTTCATGGATTCTACCAGAAATCCTGCATGTAACGTAAAAACAATTCAACATCACATTTTTCCATAGTATCCAAGTCCTCAAGTAACGTGCCTGACCACTTTACTATAGCTTTGGCAATCCAAGCCCTGGCAATAGTGGGACGCAGTATTGCCCCAGAAGCCGTGTACATGGATTTGAACGTATCATCAATTTTACGATCAGCTGGCTCTTTCAAGGCGGTAGATCCTGGAACAGGTAAAACCACCTTCTTTGAGAGTCTGGATACTGAGGCGTCAACAATAGGCGAGTCTTCCCATTTTTTTCTATCCTCTACCGGGAAAGGAAACGCTACCAGAACCCTTTTAGGTATCTGGATTTTTTTATCCGGGTTTTCCCAAGCTTTTTCAAAGATACCATTTAATTCCTTTGACGCAGGGAAGGTTAGCGAGGCTTTCTTATTTTCAGTGAAGTAAGCCTCCTCAACATGCTCGGGTGTTGTATCAGCAATATTCAACACATCCCTAATAGTCTCTATTATCAACTGCACCCCTTTTGCAAGAGATGCAGCCCCCCGAAACACATCCCCGTCATCGTCTGCAGTATCATAATTGGTATCGGTATCATCCTGCATGATCTGTGCAAGAGCACGTTTATGTGACTATACAGCGGGGAGCCCTGAGGTACCAGAACTGGGCCAGACTGCCACAGAGTTCTGTAGAGCCTGAGTTGCAGATTCATTTTGTGCAACCCTATTTGAAATCTGAGAAATCATAGATTTGATAGAGGATAACCACTCAGGCTCCCTTGCTGGAATCTGTGCTAAACCAGTGCAATCCTGATTACATGGAATGGGATCATCCTGAGAGGACATATCCTCTGCAGCATATGACACAGAATCCCTGGACATTGCTTAATGGAGACCATAAACACCACACACACACACACACACACACACACACACACACACACACACACACACACACACACACACACACACACACACACAGAGTTTCACCCTAAAGAATGGCAAGAGAGACACAGAGATTGGAGCCAACCCACACACAGCGCTCCTAATATCAAGGGAGAGCCTTATCCGCGCTGACTGTGCACCTTAATAGGTTACACAGTCTCTACACAGCCTCCCCCCCTTCTACAACCTCCTGGTACCATAAGAGATAGCTGGAGTTGCTGTGGAGGGACTTGCTCTTCCTGGCCAGCGCTGTGCAGGCAGGAAAATGGCGCTGAATGCTGCTGGGTCCGCTTTGAGGAGAAGCTCCGCACCCCAAATGACGCTGTCTTCCCGGCCTGAGGATTTATGCTGGCTGTGATCCAGGGTCCCCGACAGGGTGTGTGACCAGTGTAGGTGCTGGCTCAGGGCGCCCCTCACAGTGCTGCACTATGTACCGCTGAGCCTCAGGAGCGCAGTGGAGGGGGGGGGGGGGGGGGGGGGGGGGGGGTCGGTGACTTACTCGCCACTGATCTTCAGCTCTGTAAGGGGATGGTGGCATGCTGCTGGGGTGAGCGATCCTCTTTGGCGGGGAACAATATATCCCCAAAGGAGCTCAGTGTCCTGTCAGCGGAGATAGTGGCTCAGACCCCGCAGGGCGGACACTACTCTCCCCCTTAGTCCCACGAAGCAGGGAGACTGTTGCCAGCAGCCTCCCTGTAAAATAATAAACTGTAAAATACACTTTACTAGAGAAACTCTGGAGAGCTCCCCTAGCTGTGACCGGCTCCTCTGGGCACATTTTCTAAACTGAGTCTGGTAGGAGGAGCATAGAGGGAGGAGCCAGTCCATACTCTCAAACTCTTCAAGCGCCAATGGCTCCTGGTGGACTAGTCTATACCCCATGGTACTAATGTGGACCCCAGCATCCTCTAGGACGTAAGAGAAAAAAAGAAATAAGATGGTGAACTGGTGAGGTGGGATAAAATTGCAGGAATCAAATAACAATGAAGAAACAAATCGCTGGCAATCTTTAAGACTCTAAGGTAAGAATCACAACAATGAGTAACATTCTGATGTATTGTTTGTTTCTACTGGGGACAACAATTCAGCTGCAGCTTATGTTTTCCAGCTGTTCCAGGTGACTGGCAGATAATGGTTAATGGAATAACTGGGGACACTTATAATAATGTACTTACCCCAGTCTTTCACTGCATTATTGGACATATAGAGAACTTTTAACTTCTTCATTACATGCATTCCTCTCAACTTCTCAATTAAATTGTACGAGATCCATAGCTCTTCTAGTGTTTCACCAACTGCTTCCTAGAGATGAACAATATAGATTACTGTACGAGGTGGGCAAGTAATTGTATAGTGAAATGCCCCTCTCTCATTTGTACAACACATATATGCAATTGCAGGGAGGTATATCTTCACTCAGAATTACAGCAGCCGATCATCTCAGACCTCTTTGAGGTGCAAGGAAAAATCTGCAATTTTGATGGTCACAAGTTGCGTGCAAAACATGAACATTAGGAACTCTTGGTTCGGGTGTGGTATGGTATGCCGGCGGTCGGGCTCCCGGCGACCAGCATAGCGGCGCCGGGAGCCCGACCGCCGGCTTACCGACTGTGTGGCAAGCGCAAATGAGCCCCTTGCGGGCTCGCTACGCGCGCCACGCTATTTAATTCTCTCTCCAGGGGGGTCGTGGACCCCCACGAGGGAGAATAAGTGTCGGTATGCCGGCTGTCGGGATCCCGACAGCCGGCATACTGAAGACCACCCCTTGGTTCATGCTCATTAAGGACTTACACAAAGCTTCCTACTTTAGCCACGATAGGTGCTGACTGTTACTACTGCCTGTACTGTGACTTTGGGTCCTTTTTCAGCTATGGGTCCGGATGAAATAACAACGAAGTTCGCTAAATGTGCGGGTTGCCAGCTGAACTTGGCCGTTTTTTTTAAAAGCAAAACAAAGCTTTTACATCTGGCCCCTGGTTGGTTTTGCACAGCAGCAGGGAGAAAGCAGCCATGTAATACTGCACAATACATTTTCTAATGCAGCAGGAGGTGTCTGTAGGAAAGAGACGCCTCCTACCAGCAAATGCGATCTGAGTGCTGCATGCGTAGACAGCATCGGCTCACCTGGTCGCAGCCCTTGGGTAACTGCATAAGCCAAAGCTTCCTCAGACTGGTTGTCGGCACCCCTCTGCTGGGTCCAGGAAGTCTGCGTTTGGGCATAACACGCCTACATATCGGGGAGACCTGCCCCCACCTTGTAGAATGGTCCCGTCTCCCCCGGTCTGCCCACCTTGACATGCTGCTGCTAAGGGGGCACTGCAAGCGTTCACGCAGAACGGGTCCTGCACATGAGCGGTTACCCCACTATCAGGTTGCACACAAATCTGAATCAGGCCCTTTGTACTTAATCAGTTGGTCATATTAGACCGTAAATGAGTCATGCCAAAGCTACAAAACACTAAAAAACAAGGGCCTAATTCAGATCTGATCGCTGGGCTGCTTTTTTTGCTGTCCTGCGATCAGATAGTCGCCACCTACAGGGGGAGTGTATTTTCGCTGTGCAAGTGTGCATTCCTATGTGTAGCTGAGCTGCTCAAAATCAGTTTGTGCAGTCTCTGAGCAGCCTAGGACTTACTCTTCCAGTGCGATTGAATCCTGCTGATCAGGGCCAGAGCTGATGTCAGACACCCTCCCTGCAAACGCTTGAGCCCGTCTGCGTTTTTCTGGACACTCCCTAAAAACGGTCAGTTGCCACCCACAAACGGCCTCCTTCTGTTAATCACCTTGCACATGCCCGCGCAAACGGATTCTTTGCACCACCCAGTCGCTGATCGCTGACGCCCGTTGTAGACGTCCGATGCGTGTGCGCATTGTCCACAAGGAGACTGATTGTCGGTATTATCTTCTATGATAGACCCTTTGTTGTACAAGTTCAATATCTAATGTGCATTCCTCTAAAGTGCAGACTTGGGGGAACCTTCTCAGGTATGAGATCCTGCAAAATGTGAGGAAGAGGCTTGGCCTGAATCTACACCCAGGAGCTAAAACAATCTGTAACACATCAGGGTCTTAGCCCCACTTACCTGGTCTGGTAGTGTTACCTCACAGGCATCCGTGTCCTTCTTGGTCGAATATAGCACTGTGTGTAAACAAACACTCCCTGCTGTTCTGCTATATGGGTGTGGCCAGTGGCGGAAGTACCGGAGGCAATGGAGTCGGCTGCCGCCGGGCTCCAGCAGTGAAGGGGGCACCTTCTCCATTGCCTGTGGTGCACTACCATCACTGTGCACCAGCAACTTCCACTGTATGAGTAAAGGGGATGTGGGGTTTGCTAGCGCCCGTCCCGACCGACACCCCAGCTCCCGTGTCCCGCCCCCAGACTCTGCGTGCTGATGGGCTCTCTCCTGCTGACTCCCATGCTGCCCGACTCTCGCCCCATGACCCCCGGCTCCCGCCCAGATACCGCCGCTGGCCGGCTCCCACCCACTGACACTCCAGCTCCCGTCCCGACACCGCGGCTGCCCGGCTTGCTTCCGCAGACACACAGGCTCCCGCTGACACCGCGGCTACCCGGCACCCTCCCGCAGACACACAGGCTCCCGCTGACACCGCAGCTGTCCGGCTACCATCTGCGGAACCAGCTAACTCCCCTCCACTGTCCAGGAGCTGCTGCAATGTGGGGAGAAACTGGGAGAAGAAGGGACCGATGACTGGCGGGTCGGGACAATGGCTGTGTGCGTGTAAATGTATGTGTGTGTGTGCGCATTTGCACAGTACATATGTGGCTGTGTGTGTATATGTATATATGTGATTGGGGTGTATGTGTGTGTGTCTATGTATTTATGTGTGTGTGTGTGTGTGTGTGTGTATATATGGATGCTGTATGTGTATTTGTATACATGTGTGTGTATATGTGGCTGTGTTGAAGGGGGGGGCACCATCATCTATTTTGTCTCCGGGAGTCTACTATAAAATTACGCCCCTGGGTGTGGCCACCATCTTCAATTGCATCACATGATCCATTTTAACAAACTAATCTCCAGCAACTCCGGTCACGTGATTCAGGCAGCCTATTGGTGCACCGGTTGCTCTACTTAAACCAGAAACTGCTGGTTTCACACTGCTAAAACAACTCTCATTCTTTAGGTGAAGGTCTCCTGGCTCTGATCCTGATTGGAGTATCTCTTACCAGCATTACCAAGTAGATGGTTCCTGGCTGATGTAGATCCTCCTGTAAGCTGTACCAAGGTGCCACTAGTCCTGTCCATGGCATTCTCCTCCTGCATCCATCTCACACACTCTACTGTGGGTTCAGTCTCCTCTTGGCTGCTTCATCAGGTGCCAGGCCTGCGTTTCCTGTTGTTTGTTCCAGCTCTGAGTTCCCTGTAGCAGGTTTCAGGTCTGTGCACCTGTTTTCTCTGGTTCAGATTCCAGGTCAGAGATTCATGTCTCATGCCTCCAGAACCCACAGAAGCCTTGTCACTCGTCCAAGTAAGTCCCAGATGAGCAACAGCTTCCACAATGCATCCAGCTTCAACCACTTGTCTACTTATCCAGCTAAGCCCAAGGGTCCCAATTCGGATCTTCAAAAGCCGGCATTCATGACACAATCCAGACAGCCGAAGAGGCAAGCTACCTCTCTAGTACCCAGTTACCCACACAATGGTCACCAAAGGATAAAAAAAAAAAAAAAAAAAGTCAGTGCTCCGAAGCCCTTGTAAAACTTGGGAGACTGGCACGACGGACTGGGGTTACAGCTTCCAATTGGCTGTCTAGAACACAGTTTCTCAAATTCGGTCCTCAGGACCCCACACAGTGCATGTTTTGCAAGTAACCCAGCAGGTGCACAGGTGTATTAATTGCTCACAGACACATTTTAAAAGGCCCACAGGTGGAGCTAATTATTTCACTTGTGATTCTGTGAGGAGACCTGCAAAACATGCACTGTATGGGGTCCCGAGGACCAAGTTTGAGGACCTATGGTCTAGATCACAGGTTCTCAAACTCGGTCCTCAGGACCCCACACAGTGCATGTTTTGCAGGTCTCCTCACAGAATCGCAAGTGAAATAATTAGCTCCACCTGTGGACCTTTTAAAACGTGTCAGTGAGTAATTAATACACCTGTGCACCTGCTGGGTTACCTGCAAAACATGCACTGTGTGGGGTCCCGAGGACCGAGTTTGAGAACCACTGGTCTAGATCATAGGTCTGCAAACTCGGTCCTCATTACCCCACACAGTGCATGTTTTGCAAGTCTCCTCACAGAAGCGCAAGTAAAATAATTAACTCCACCTGCGGACCTTTTAAAATGTGTCTGTGAATAATTAATACACCTGTGCACCTGCTGGGTTACCTGCAAAACATGCACTGTGTGGGGTAATGAGGACCGAGTTTGCAGACCTATGGTCTAGAATGGTTACTATTGAGAAATGTGAGAATAGCTCTCCAAACATATAGAACTCTATTGATCTCCCGGATTGTATCAGATGAACGCCAGATGATATTTGGAGACTGAAATGCCCGGATGACCAGTATTGGAATTTGTATACCTGGGTTGGTACGTATACTCCGTGTGCTGTATATTTTCCGCATACATGGAACAAGATAACTGTAGAGTGCATTGTGAATTATCCTTTAAATTGAACCTTTTATTGATAATGAAATATACTGGCCTAGGTGTAAAACTTTGTACATGCATTAGCAAGACCAGGTATAGGGACAAGATTGTAGGATAAGCCCAGTGGCGTTCATCCGGTGTAGGAGTCATTCCCTTTTACTGTTTACTGTTAGGCTTACTTTAATTAGCTGGTTCACAAGTTTTTGGAAGCATTGCTCACAAGTTGAAACCAGTTTCCAAGTCCTGGCATGGTGTTAATACAAATGTACATATACAGCCATTCAGCCTGTATGTGCAGGAATCTCAACCTCCTAATGCTAGG
Organism: Pseudophryne corroboree; assembly: GCF_028390025.1. Lineage (NCBI taxonomy): Eukaryota > Metazoa > Chordata > Amphibia > Anura > Myobatrachidae > Pseudophryne > Pseudophryne corroboree. Next base: position 73,766,406 of record NC_086455.1, on the reverse strand, counting down.
TGACTGCTCTGCAACTGTACACACTCCGCAAACCTTTAAACGTGACAATGTCTCCTGACTTTACTTAGCTGCTGGATTGTCTACTCTGCTGTTTGGATTGCCCTTCTGTTCCTGGTCTACAAAATACTTGCTCTGCTGTGTACAGAACTTTGACTTGTTATTGGATTACCCTTCTGCCTGCTCCTTGTCTGCTATATACTGTATCTACCCCACTGTCTATTAATTTTGGACTGTCTAACTGTGTGCCAAAAACTTCAAGACAGGTGAGTTGCAAGTCCTTTAATGTACTTATTGTGGTTGCTTACCTACTATTGCCATATCTGACAGAATGTGTTACCAGAGTTCAGAAACAAAGGCTAATGTTTTATTATATGTGATATACAGACCTTTAGCCTCCCATCAAGCGCAAGTATATTTAAACTGAGACAGAGAAATAAAGTAAATCTGTGTAAGAACATATTCTGTCACTATATAAGTAAATGCTTAGAAGAGGAGAAAAAACTAATTCTGAAACTTTTTTTTATAGTTTTTAATTTAGAGGGAAAAATATAGATCTTTATTGGACATTGGTTTTTATGTCGCCGGCAGCCCCCTTTACTAATCAGCTAAAACATACCATACTCTACACAGGTTTAATAGTGACTCCACCCTACACTTAGATGGCCATCCAGACCTACAGCAAGATGTAGGGAAGGGTACCATTCTTATTTCCATTTATAATCTGTTTTACAGCAAATTATAGGTTTTAGAGAACTAAGAAAGAAAGTGTTTAAATACTCAAACATAGGGGCAATTCAGTTAGTAGTGATGGAGAAATCTTTGGAACGCCTGCACCTCACGGCCAGTAATATTTTCACTCGCACTCCATACAGGTGCACATGTTGGGGTACCGTGACACTCCATTTAGTGCGCTGCCGGACATTGACGAGAACTGAATTGCTCCTTTATCTGATGTTGGGCCTGTCTGTGATTTAACCAATTTGTCTGAACAGCAGGTTTTGGCCATTTTCCAGTGTTTGATTGTCATTTGCTTTCATCCATTACCAGATTTTCATTCCAACCAGCCAGATCATCTGCTAGGTAACTGTACAGTTGTGACCTTTACAGCAATTACACATTTCATTTAACGGAGAGAAAACCAAAACAAAAGACTTACCAATCCATTTAAATTCTTTATGTTATTCCTTCCTAACGACAATATTCTGAGATTTTCTGAAAGAGAAAATATTTTATGGTGTTTATATTGCTGTGACTGTCTTTTTTTTGTATTTAATAATGATGCTCTTAAAATTATAGGATTTTAATTACCTACCGGTAAATCCTTTTCTCGTAGTCCGTAGAGGATACTGGGAATCCATTCTGTACCATGGGGTATAGACCAGTCCACTAGGAGCCATGGGTCCTTTAAGAAATTGATAGTGTGCGCTGGTTCCTCCCTCTATGCCCGTCCTACCAGACTCAGCCTAGGAAACTGTGCCCGAGGAGACGGACATACTTTGAGAGAAGGATATAAGGATAGTGGTAAGATTCCGAACCAGCACACACAAACCAGAGGAAAACGATGCTAATCCGACTTTAAACAGCAACAACTGAACCAACAATACTTAACCAAGTAACAGTGCAGGAAGAACGAAGCACCGGGCGGGTACCCAGTATCCTCTACAGACTACGAGAAAAAGATTTACGGTAGGTAATTAAAATCCTATTTTCTCTTACGTCCTAGAGGATACTGGGGTTCCATTTAGTACCATGGGGATGTACCAAAGCTCCCAAACTGGGTGGGAGAGTGCTGAGGGTCCTGCAGAACAGATTGACTAAACTGAAGGCCCTCAGAGGCCAAGGATCATACTTGTTGAACTTAGCAATTGTGTTCGAACCAGACCAAGTAGCCGCTCGGCAGAGCTGTAAAACTGAGACACGCCGGGAAGCACCCAGGAAGAAGCCACCGACCTAGTAAAGTGAGCCTGTACAGATTTTGGAACCGACAAACCTGCCGTGGAATAAGCATGCTGGATAGTGAGCCTGATCCAGCATGCAATTGTCTGCTTTGAAGCAGGACACCCAATTTTATTGGGATCATAGAGAACGAACAGCGAGTTAGATTTCCTGTGACGAGCTGTCCTCTTTACGTATACCTTCAAAGCCCTCACAACATCCAAAGACTTTGAAGTAGTAGAAGTGTCGGTGATAACCGGAACCACAATAGGTTAATTAATGTGAAATGCAGACACCACCTCAGGAAAAAATTGCTGACGAGTTCTGAGTTCAGCTCTGTCCTCATGGAAAATTAAATAGGGGCTCTTGTGAGACAAAGCCCCCAGCTCCGACACACGTCTTGCCATGCCATGACTGTCTTCCATGCAAGATATTTTACGTCCACCTCCTGTAACGGTTCAAACCAGTCCGATTGGATGAACTGCAGCACCAAATTGAGATCCCAAGGTGCCGTGGGAGGCACAAAGGGAGGTTGGATGTGCAGAACACCTTTCAAGAAAGTCTGAACCTCAGGGAGAGAAGCCAATTGTTTTTGAAAGAAAATGGACAAGGCCGAAATCTGGACTTTTATGGAGCCCAGACGTAGGCCAATATCATCCACACCTGCCTGTAGGAAACGTCCCAGATGAAATTCCACCGCAGAAAAGTTTCTACTCTCACACCAAGAGACGTATTTCTTCCAAATATGGTGGTAATGCTTAGACGTTACTCCCTTTCTGGCTTGGATCATAGTTGGGATAACTTTTGTTAGGGATCCCTCTTCTGGCTAGAATCTACCGTTCAACTTCCATGCCGTCAAACGTAGCCGCGGTAAGTCCTGATATACGAACGGGCCCTGTTGCAGAAGATCCCCGCGAAGAGGTAGAGGCCACAGATCTTCGAGGAGCATCTCCAGAAGGTCCGCATACCAGGCCCTTCTTGGCCAGTCCGGAGCAAGAAGTATTGCTGGAACCTTTTCTCTTTTTATTCTTTTTAGAATTCTTGGGATAAGAGAAAATGGAGGAAACAAATACACCAGGCATGTCCAAACTGCGGCCCTCCAGTTGTTGAGAAACTACACATCCCAGCATGCCCTGACACTGTTTTGCTGTCAGAGAATGCTAAAGCTGTGTCAGGGCATACTGGGATGTGTAGTTTCTCAACAGCTGGAGGGCCGCAGTTTGGACATGCCTGACGTACACCATCTGATAGACCCATGGAGTTGTCAGAGCATCTACCGCCACTGTCTGTGGGCCTCTCGACCTGGTACAATACCGCTTGAGCTTCTTGTTGAGACGAGAGGCCATCATGTCGATTTGTGGATATCCCAATCGATGTGTCAAGCACCTGAACACCTCCAGGTGAAGGCCCCACTCTCCTGGGTGCAGGTCATAGTCTGTTGAGAGTCTGCTTCCCAGTTGTCTACTCCCAGAATGAAGACCACTGACAGCGCCACAGCATTTTTTTCCGCCTAGAGGAGAATTCTTTACACCTCTGACATTGCTTCTCTGCTTTTCGTTCTGCCCTGTCGGTTATGTAAGTCACTGCCGTCACATTGTCCGACTGGACCTGAATGGCCCGATCTTGAAGATATGAGGCCTGCAGAAGGGCACTGTATATGGCCCCGAGTTCCAGAATGTTGATCGGAAGTATGACTTCCTGACTTGACCATCTTCCTTGAAACTGCATCCCCTGGGTGACTTCTCCCCAGCCTCTGAGGCTTGTGTCCGTGGTTAACAGGATCCAGTCCTGAATTCTGAACCTCCGACCCTCGACGAGGTGAGAAATCTGTAGCCACCACAGGAAGGAGATCCTGGCTTTTGGCGACAGGCTGATCCTCTGGTGCATGTGAAGATGCGATCCGGACCATTTGTCCAACAGATCGAGCTGGAAGGGTCTTGTGTGAAACCTTCCGTACTGAAGCGCCTCATAAGAGGCCACCATCTTCCCCAGAAGGCGAATGCATAGATGCACCGATATCCGGGTTGGCTTCAGGACATCCCAAACCATCGACTGGATTACCAGTGCCTTTTCCAACGGATGGAACACTTTCTGCGACTCCGTTTCCAGTATTATTCCCAGGAATGGGAGCCTCCGTGTTGGCTCTAGGTGAGATTTCGGAAGGTTCAGAATCCACCAGTGATCCTGGAGAGGTTTGGTTGAGAGACCAATGCTGTCCAGCAACCTCTCCCTGGACGACTCCTTTATCAGAAGATCGTCCAGGTACGGAACTATATTCACTCCCTGTTTGCGGAGTATAAACATCTCTGCCATCACTTTGAATACCCTCGGTGCCGTGGAGAGACCAAATGGCAGGGTCTAGAACTGGTAGTGACAGTCCTGCAGTGCAAACCCGAGATAAGCCTGATGAGGCGGACAGATCGGAATATGAAGATACGCATCCTTGATATCCAGAGACACTAGGAATTCCCCTTCCTGCAGACCTGAGAACACCGCTCTCAAACTCCATCTTGAACTTGAACACTTAAGAACGGGTTCAAGGACTTGAGGTTCAGAATCAGTCGTACCGAACCGTTTGGTTTCGGTACTACAAACAAGTTGGAATAGTACCCCTTGTTGTGCAGATGAGGTGGAACTGGAACAATGACTTGAGTCTGTACCAGTGTTTGGATGGCATGCTGTAAAGTTAACTTGCCTCTTGTGAAGCTGGTAAGCCTGATTTGAAGGATCTGTGAGGTGGGAGCTCCTGGAACTCCAGTCTGTAGCCCTGGGAAATAAGATCTATGACCCAGGGATCCCGGCACGAACTTTACCAGATGTAACTGAAGCATTTTAGTTGGGGTCCCACCCGACAGTCCTCCAGGCATCGCGGTCCACCGTCATGCTGAAGGATTTGAGGAAGCAGAGCCTAAGCAGTTGCTGGTTTGTGTGGTTTACCTCTTGCGCCTCTGGAGGCTGTAGAAGTACCTCTGGATTTACCTTTAAACTTGGCCGTCCGAAAGGACTGTAACTTAGAAGCTGAATAAGCTTTCCTGGCTGGGGAAGCTGACGGAAGGAAGATACGTAGACTAAGCCGCAGTAGCTTTGGAGATCCATTTGTCTAGTTTGTCTACAAACAATGCCTCCCCTGTGAAGGGTAGGTCTTCCACACCTTTCCTCGAGTCCGCGTCGGCAGTCCACTGGCATAGCCACAAGCCCCTGCGTGCTGACACTGCCATAGAGGTGGTGGATGCAGTAAGCAAACCGCTTTTATGGCTTTCACCATAAAGTTTGCAGAGTCCTGCTGCAAAAGGAAAACAACATCATCCCCCCCCCCCCCCCCCCCCCCCGACAAGGAATCTAACCCCTCAATTAGGGTACCTGACCATTTAGCAATGGCCTTAGTAATCCACGCACATGCTATAGCGCAGGGCTGGCCAAACCAGTCCTCGAGATCTACCAACAGTACACATTTTCCAGACCACCTAGCTGGTGCACAGGTGTAGTCATCACTAATTAAGATGTGCTGCATTCATTCCTAACTGACAATTCTACAGATCTCCAGGAGGACTGGAAAACATGAACTGTTGGTAGCTCTCGAGGACCGGTTTGGCCAGCCCTGCTATAGTGGGTCACTGGGCCACCCCAGCAGCTATATACAATGATTTAATTGTAGTCTCAATTTTTACGATCAGCCATGTCTTTTTGGGAGGCTGCACCAGGAACAGGCAATACAATTTTTCTTGACAGCCTAGAGACTGATGCGTCCACTATCTGTGGATTTTCCCATTTTGTCCTATCCTCCAGAGGAAAAGGAAAAGATGAGAGCAACCTTTTAGGCATCTGAAACAATGGAATTGTTTTAATGTAAAATATCAGGATTAACCCACGGTTCTTCAAACAGGGTATTCAATTCCTTTGACTTAGGAAAATAAGATTTTACTTACCGGTAAATCTATTTCTTGTAGTTCGTAGTGGATGCTGGGGACTCCGTAAGGACCATGGGGAATAGACGGGCTCCGCAGGAGACAGGGCACTTTAAGAAAGAATTAGGACTACTGGTGTGCACTGGCTCCTCCCTCTATGTCCCTCCTCCAGGCCTCAGTTAAGGAAACTGTGCCCGGAAGAGCTGACAGTACAAGGAAAGGATTTTGGAATCCAGGGTAAGACTCATACCAGCCACACCGTATAACTCGTGATAAAATTACCCAGTTAACAGTATGTACAACAACAGAGCATCAGATAAACCTGATGCAACCATAACATAACCCTTATTTAAGCAATAACTATATACAAGTATTGCAGAAGAAGTCCGCACTTGGGACGGGCGCCCAGCATCCACTACGGACTACGAGAAATAGATTTACCGGTAAGTAAAATCTTATTTTCTCTAACGTCCTAGTGGATGCTGGGGACTCCGTAAGGACCATGGGGATTATACCAAAGCTCCCAAACAGACGGGAGAGTGCGGATGACTCTGCAGTACTGAATGAGCAAACACAAGGTCCTCCTCAGCCATGGTATCAAACTTGTAGAACTTTGCAAAAGTGTTTGAACCCGACCAAGTAGCTGCTCGGCAAAGCTGTAATGCAGAGACCCCTCAGGCAGCCGCCCAAGAAGAGCCCACCTTCCTTGTGGAATGGGCTTTTACTGATTTCGGAGGCGGCAATCCAGCCGCAGAATGAGCCTGCTGAATCGTGTTACAGATCCAGCGAGCAATAGTTTGCTTTGAAGCAGGAGCACCCAGCTTGTTGGATGCATACAGGATAAACAGCGACTCAGTTTTCCTGACTCCAGCCGTTCTGGCTACATAAACCTTCAAAGCCCCGACTACATCTAGTAACTTGGAATCCTCCAAGTCACGAGTAGCCGCAGGCACCACAATAGCTTGGTTCAAATGAAAAGATGACACCACTTTTAGCAGAAATTGCGGACGAGTCCGTAATTCTGCCCTGTTCATATGGAAAACCAGATAGGGGCTTTTATGTGACAAAGCCGCCAATTCTGACACACGCCTAGCCGAAAGCTAAGGCCAATAGCATGACCACCTTCCACGTGAGATATTTTAACTCCACGGTTTTAAGTGGCTCAAACCAGTGTGATTTCAGGAAACTCAACACCACGTTAAGATCCCAAGGTGCCACTGGTGGCACAAAAGGGGGCTGAATATGCAGCACTCCCTTTACAAACGTCTGAACTTCAGGAAGAGAAGCCAGTTCCTTTTGAAAGAAAATGGATAGGGCTGAAATCTGGACCTTAATGGACCCCAATTTTAAGCCCATAGTCACTCCCGACTGTAGGAAGTGAAGGAAACGGCCCAGCTGGAATTCCTCTGTAGGGGCATTCCTGGCCTCACACCAAGCAACATATTTTCGCCATATACGGTGATAATGTTCAGCCGTCACGTCCTTCCTAGCCTTTATTAGCGTAGGAATAACCTCATCCGGAATGCCTTTTTCTGCTAGGATCCTGCGTTCAACCGCCATGCCGTCAAACGCAGCCGCGATAAGTCTTGGAACAGACAGGGCCCCTGTTGCAACAGATCCTGTCTGAGAGGCAGAGGCCATGGGTCCTCTGAGCATTTCTTGCAGTTCCAGATACCAAGTCCTTCTTAGCCAATCCGGAACAATGAGTATTGTTCTCACTCCTCTTTTTCTTACGATTCTCAGCACCTTGGGTATGAGAGGAAGAGGAGGAAACACATAAACCAACTGGAACACCCACGGTGTCACTAGTGCGTCCACAGCTATCGCCTGAGGGTCTCTTGACCTGGCGCAATACATTTCTAGCTTTTTGTTGAGGCGGGATGCCATCATGTCCACCTGTGGCAGTTCCCAACAACTTGTAATCTGTGTGAAGACTTCTTGATGAAGTCCCCACTCTCCCGGGTGGAGGTCGTGCCTGCTGAGGAAGTCTGCTTCCCAGTTGTCCACTCCCGGAATGAACACTGCTGACAGTGCTTTTACGTGATTCTCCGCCCAGCGAAGAATTCTGGTGGCTTCCGCCATCACCACCCTGCTCCTTGTGCCGCCTTGGCGGTTTACATGAGACACTGCGGTTATGTTGTCTGACTGAATCAGCACCGGTTGGTTGTGAAGCAGAGGCTCCGCTTGACTTAGGGCGTTGTATATGGCCCTTAGTTCCAGGATATTGATGTGCAGACAAGTCTCCTGACTTGACCACAGACCCTGGAAATTTCTTCCCTGTGTGACTGCCCCCCATCCTCGGAGGCTTGCATCCGTGGTCACCAGGACCCAGTCCTGAATGCCGAACCTGCGACCCTTGAGAAGGTGAGCACTCTGCAGCCACCACAGAAGAGACACCCTGGCCCTGGGGGATAGGGTGATCAGCCGCTGCATCTGAAGATGCGATCCGGACCACTTGTCCAACAGATCCCACTGAAAGGTCCTCGCATGGAACCTGCCAAAGGGAATGGCTTCGTATGACGCCACCATCTTTCCCAGGACTCGCGTGCATTGATTGCACCGACACCTGTTTCGGTTTTAGGAGGTCTCTGACCAGAGTCACGAGCTCCTGAGCCTTCTCCGCCGGGAGAAACACCACCTTCTGGTCTGTGTCCAGAATCATGCCCAGGAAGGGCAGACGCGTCGTAGGGATCAGCTGCGACTTTGGAATATTCAGGATCCACCCGTGTTGTTGCAACACTTCCCGAGAGTGTGCTACGCTGATCAGCAACTGCTCTCTGGACCTCACCTTTATGAGGAGATCGTCCAAGTATGGGATAATTGTGACTCCTTGCTTTCGTAGAAGCACCATCATTTCTGCCATTACCTTGGTAAATATTCTCGGTGCCGTGGACAGACAAAAGGCAACGTCTGGAAATGGTAATGACAGTCCTGTACCACAAATCTGAGGTACTCCTGATGAGGTGGATAAATGGGGACATGCAGGTAAGCATCCTTTATGTCCAGAGACACCATAAAATCCCCCTCTTCCAGGCTTGCAATGACCGCTCTGAGCGATTCCATTTTGAACTTGAACCTTTTCAGGTAAATGTTCAGGGATTTTAAATTCAATATGGGTCTGACCGAACCGTCCGGTTTCGGTACCACAAACATTGTGGAATAGTAACCCCTTTCCTGTTGAAGGAGGGGAACCTTTACCACCACCTGCTGGAGATATAATTTGTGAATTGCCGCTAACACTATTTCCCTCTCTATGGGGGAAGCTGGCAGGGCCGATTTGAGGTAACTGTGAGGGGGCATCACTTCGAATTCCAGCTTGTATCCCTGAGATACAATCTGTATAGCCCAGGGATCCACCCGTGAGCGAACCCACTGGTGGATGAAATTTAGGAGACGCGCCCCCACCGATCCTGGCTCCACCTGTGGAGCCCCAGCGTCATGCGGTGGATTTAGTGGAAGCCGGGGAGGACTTCTGTTCCTGGGAACTAGCTGTATTGTGCAGCTTCTTTCCTCTACCCCTGCCTCTGGCAAGAAAGGACGCACCTCGGACTTTCTTGCCTCTTTGTGATCGAAAGGACTGCATTTGGTAATATGGTGCTTTCTTAGGTTGTGAGGGAATATATGGCAAAAAATTTGACTTCTCAGCCGTAGCTGTGGAAACTAGGTCCGAGAGACCGTCCCCAAATAATTCCTCACCCTTATAAGGTAAAACCTCCATGTGTCTTTTTGAGTCGGCATCACCTGTCCATTGCCGAGTCCACAGGACCCTTCTGGCAGAAATCGACATTGCATTTATTCTAGAGCCCAGTAGGCTAATGTCTCTCTGGGCATCTCTCATATATAGGACAGCGTCTTTTATATGCCCCAGGGTCAGCAATATAGTATCCTTGTCCAAGGTACCAAGTTCCTCAGATAAAGTATCTGTCCATGCTGCTACAGCACTACACATCCAGGCCGACGCAATTGCCGGCCTTAGTAGGGTACCTGAATGTGTATAAACGGACTTCAGGATACCTTCCTGCTTTCTATCCGCAGGATCTTTTAGGGTGGCCGTATCCTGTGACGGCAGGGCTACCTTCTTAGATAAGCGTGTCAAAGCTTTGTCTACCCTAGGGGAGGATTCCCAGCGTAACCTGTCCGTTGGAGGGAAAGGATACGCCATAAGCAACCATTTGGAAATCTGCATTTTTCTATCTGGAGATTCCCAAGCTTTTTCACATAACTCATTTAACTCATGTGAAGGGGGAAAGGTCACCTCTTGCCTTTTTTCCCCAAACATATAAACCCTCTTGTCAGGGACTGGGTTTTCCTCTGAGATGTGCAATACATCCTTCATTGCTATAATCATGTAGCGGATGGCTTTAGCCATTTTAGGTTGCAACTTTGCATCATCGCCATCGACACTGGAGTCAGAATCCGTGTCGATATCTGTGTCAACAATTTGGGATAGTGGGCGCTTCTGAGACCCTGACGGCCTCTGCGCTGTAGGATCAGGCATGGGTTGAGACCCTGACTGTCCCAAGGCTTCAGCTTTATCCAACTTTTTATGCAAGGAATTAACATTATCATTTAAAACCTTCCACATATCCATCCAATCGGGCGTCGGCGGCGATCCCACATTCATTTGTACCTGCTCTGCTTCCACATAGCCTTCCTCGTCAAACATGCCGACACAAGCGTACCGACACACCACACACACAGGGGATGCTCTACTTGAGGACAGAACCCCCACAAGGCCTTTTGGAGAGACAGAGAGAGAGTATGCCAGCACACACCCCAGCGCTATATGACCCAGGAATTACACAGTAACTTAGTGTTTACCCAGTAGCTGCTGTATATACTGATTTTGCGCTAAATTTATGTGCCCCCCCTCTCTTTTTACCCTCTTTCTACCGTGAATCTGCAGGGGAGAGCCTGGGGAGCTTGCTCTCAGCGGAGCTGTGGAGAGAAAATAGCGCTGGTGAGTGCTGAGGAAGAAGCCCCGCCCCCTCAGCGGCGGGCTTCTGTCCCGCGATTTTGTGTAAAATAATGGCGGGGGCTCATGCATATATACAGTGCCCGACTGCATATATGCCCACTTTGCCAAGAGGTTTTTGCTGCCCAGGGCGCCCCCCCCTGCGCCCTGCACCCTACAGTGACCGGAGTGTGTGGGTTTAATGTGGGAGCAATGGCGCACAGCTGCAGTGCTGTGCGCTACCTCATATGAAGACTGGAGTCTTCTGCCGCCGCTTTTGAAGTCTTCTTGCTTCTCACGCCAGCTTCTGGCTCTGCGAGGGGGACGGCGGCGCGGCTCTGGGATCGGACGACCAAGGGTGCGTTCCTGTGTTCGATCCCTCTGGAGCTAATGGTGTCCAGTAGCCTAAGAAGCATGACCTATCCACAGTGAGTAGGGCTGCTTCTCTCCCCTCAGTCCCACATAGCAGAGAGTCTGTTGCCAGCAGATCTCTCTGAAAATAAAAAAATCCTAACAAAATACTTTCTATTTAGCAAGCTCAGTAGAGCTCACTAAGGTGCACCCAGCTCGTCCGGGCACAGATTCAAACTGAGGTCTGGAGGAGGGACATAGAGGGAGGAGCCAGTGCACACCAGTAGTCCTAATTCTTTCTTAAAGTGCCCTGTCTCCTGCGGAGCCCGTCTATTCCCCATGGTCCTTACGGAGTCCCCAGCATCCACTAGGACGTTAGAGAAAAGTGACTGAGGACTTTTTTACATTAAAATAAGATTCCTCACACTCCTCTGACACCTTATAAGGAATTTGTAGAACATCTCTAAGAGCCTCTATTCCTTGTGACAGAGTAGCATCAACCCCCCCCCCCCCCCCCAAATCCACCTCGCCCTCCTCCATGTCTGACCCGTCAGAGTCAGACTGCAGTATATGGGCCAGAGATTGTTTTTGCGGACAAATGGGAGGGGCTTGAGATGCTGGTTTGGGGAGTGAGTCTCTATTCATACACTCATCCACAGCCTGTCTTAAGTGTTGCATCTCTTTCTCATTGCGGAATAATTTCGTAGAAATATTGGAGATCATTCCCTTAATGGAATTTACCCACTCCGGTTCAGCCCCGCTATTCTGGAAAGGTGCGCTGCCCTGAGTACCTAGTAGTGAGCCCCCTGGTGAAGAGAAACACTCCGCTGTACAAGAAACACACTCTTTACCCGACATAATGTAAATGTGACAACACACACACAGGAAAAGGTTAAGCACCATTAACCCACAAAGAGCCCTTCAGGGAGACACAGTTATGCTGAGGTAATCTGGTGCTTAAAATGGAGAAAAAAAATGTTTTAAGGCTGTTTTTGCCAGTGTGGGTACAGTGTACTGAGACGCAGCTGTGTACTGTGTCTGGAGACGCAGACGGCCCCGGTTAGAAGCTGTACGTCTCCGTACCCTCATGCCGCTATAATGGTACTCCCCACTCTTCAGGCTCTGTTAGGGGTGCTGCGGGAAAATGTGCTCACCGTGGTGGAGCTTGTGAATAGTTCCCTCAGGAGCTCAGTGTCTTGTCAGAGGGGAATGGGACCATTAAACCATTAAATAGGTTGGGCCGTCACCACCCCCCCCCCCCTCCCCATGCCCCCCTCCTAATTCCCACGAAGCAGGAAGGCTGCTGCCATCATCCAGTCCTGCCTGAAAATAACAGACAAATAAAATAAATGCAGAAAACTCTTCAAGAGCTTCCATAAGCGTGACCGGCTCCTCCGGGCACGTTTTCTAAAATGAGTCTGGCAAGAGGGGCATAGAGGGAGGAGCCAGCCCACACTATCAAATTCTTGAAGTGCCCAAGGCTCTAGTGGACCCGGCTATACCCCATGGTACTAAATGGAACCCCAGTATCCTCTAGGACGTAAGAGAAATGTATTTTAATGGAAACTGTCTTAGAAATGTGATAGCTGGTAAAGCATGCTGGGCCTTGTAGTTTCACAACAGCAAACAAAAAATAGGATTTTAATAACCTACCGGTAAATCCTTTTCTCGTAGTCCGTAGAGGATGCTGGGGTCCATTTTAGTGTGAACTGGTGCCTCCCTCTATGCCCCTCCTCCAGACCTCAGTATAGAAACTGTGCCCTAGGAGACGGACAACTTCGAAAGAAGAATTTACATTAAGTAGTGGCGAGATTCATACCAGCTCACACCATGCCAACATGCCGCCTAACATGGCGATTAACATAACCCATACCAACGTGCATGCATAACATAACAGCAACTGCTGCAAACTCTCTGAACACATGAGAACCTGTGTAAAAAGACAAACTTAACTTTGCAGGAAAAATGAGCACTGAGCGGGCGCCCAGCATCCTCTACGGACTATGAGAAAATGATTTACCGGTAGGTTATTAAAATCCTATTTTCTCTTACGTCCTAGAGGATGCTGGGGTCCATTTTAGTACCATGGGGATGTACCAAAGCTCCCAGTACAGGCGGGAAAGTGCTAATGTTCCTGCAGAACTGACTGACCAAACTGAAGGTCGTCAGCAGCCGAGGTGTCAAACCTGTAAAACTTAGCAAACGTGTTTGCACCTGACCAAGTAGCAGCTCGGCAAATCTGCAATGCCGCGACCCCCCGGGCAGCCGCCCAGGACGAACCCACCTTCCTTGTAGAGTGGGCCTTTACCGAACTCGGTAACGGCAATCCTGCCGTGGAATGAGCGTGCTGAATCGTACCTCTGATTCAGCGCGCAATAGTCTGCTTAGAAGCAGGACACCCAATCTTGTTGGGATCATAAAGGACAAACAAAGCCTCTGTTTTCCTAATCCGGGCCGTTCTTGCAACATAAGTCCTCAATGCCCTGACGACATCCAAGGACTAAGACGGCTGAGGTGTCAGAAGCCACTGGCACCACCACCGGTTGGTTGCAATGAAAAGAAGACACAACCTTCGGAAGAAATTGCTGGCGCGTCCGCAGCTCAGCCCTATCTTCATGAAAAATCAAATAAGGACTCTTGTGAGACAGAGCTCCTAACTCAGACACTCGTCTGCCTGAGGCCAAGGCCAACAGCATGACCACTTTCCAAGTGAGAAACTTCAACTCCACCTCTTGCAGAGGCTCAAACCAGTCCGACTTTAGGAACTGCAACACCACATTAAGATCCCATGGCGCAGCAGGAGGCACAAAGGGAGGTTGGATGCGCAGAACACCCTTCACGAACGTCTGAACCTCAGGTAGGGAAGCCAATAGTTTCTGAAAGATAATGGACAAAGACGAAATTTGGACCTTGATCGACCCTAACCGCAAGCCAGCATCCACACCCGCCTGCAGAAATAGAAGACGTCCTAATTTAAACTCCACCACAGGAGACTTCTTGGATTCACACCAAGAAACATATTTTCTCCAAATACGATGGTAATGTTCGGACGTTACCCCTTTCCTGGCCAGAATAAGTGTGGGAATTACTTCTTTGGGAATACCCTTACGGGCTAGGATCTGGCGCTCAACAGCCATGCCATCAAACGTAGCCGCAGTAAGTCTTGATAAACCAATGGCCCCTGCTGAAGCAGGTCCTTGCGAAGAGGAAGAGGCCAAGGATATCCCAGTAGTAACTCCTGAGGATTCGGATACCAAGGCCGCCTTGGCCAGTCTGGGGCAATGAGAATTGCCCGAACCCTTGTTCTTCTGACGAGCTTCAGAATTCTTGGTATTAGTGGAAGTGGAGGGAACAGATACACCGATCGGAACATCCACTGGGTCACCAGTGCATCCACTGCTATTGCTTGTGGGTCTCTCGACTTGGAACAATATGTTGGAAGCTTCTTGTTAAGACGAGATGCCATCATGTTTACTTGAGGAACGCCCCAACGACTTGTTACCTCCGCAAAGACCTCTGGGTGGAGGCTCCATTCTCCTGGATGGAAATCGTGTCTGCTGAGGAAGTCAGCTTCCCAGTTGTCCACTCCCGGAATGAAGATTGCCGACAGAGCTCTTGCATGTCTTTCTGCCCAGAGGAGTATTTTCGTCACCTCTGCCATTGCCGCTCTGCTTTTCGTTCCCCCCTGACGGTTTATGTAAGCCACTGCTGTTACACTGTCTGACTGGATCTGTATGGGCCTATCTTGAAGAAGATGTGCCGCTTGTTGAAGGCAGTTGTACACGGCTCTCAACTCCACAATGTTTATGTGAAGAAGTGTTTCTCGACGTGACCATCTTCCTTGGAAACTTTCCCCTTGCGTGACTGCTCCCCAACCTCGGAGACTTGCATCCGTGGTTACTAGGATCCAGTCTTGAATCCCGAACCTGCGTTCTTCCAGGAGGTGAGAACTTTGAAGCCACCACAGGAGTGAAACTGTGGCTTTTGCAGACAGGACTATCCTCTGATGCATGTGTAGATGCGATCCGGACCACTTGTCCAGGAGGTCCCACTGGAACACCCTGGCATGAAATCGGCCAAATTGCACAGCCTCATAGGCCGCCATCATCTTCCCCAGCAGGCGGATGCATTGATGAACTGACACGCATGCTGGTTTCAAAACTAGTCTGACCATCTTCTGGATCTCCAGAGCCTTTTCCACCGGAAGGAATACTTTCTGTACCTCGGTGTCCAGAATCATTCCCAGAAAAGATAACCTCATTGTCGGTTCCAATTGTGATTTTGGAAGGTTTAAGATCCAACCGTGCTGTTGAAGGATCGTCAGGGATAGCGCAAGGTTTTGCTCTAACTTCTCCATAGACCTTGCCTTTATGAGGAGATCGTCCAGGTTAAGAATTATGTTGACCCCTTTCTTGCAAAGGAGCACCATCATCTCTGTCATCACCTTGGTGAACACCCTCGGAGCCGTGGAGAGTCCGAAAGGTAACGTTTGGAACTGGTAGTGGCTGTCCTGGACCACAAACCGCAGGTATGCTTGATGCGGAGGGTAGATGGGAACATGGAGATAAGCATCCTTGATGTCCACTGGCACCAGAAATTCCTTCTCCAAGCTGGAGATCACCGCTCTTAGGGATTCCATCTTGAACTGTTTGAAAAACAGATTTAGAGACTTTAGATTCAGAATCGGTCTGACCGAGCCATCCGGCTTCGGTACTACAAACAGGCTGGAATAAAAACCTTTTCCCTGCTATATCTCGGGAACCAAGGAAACTACCTTGTCTTGACATAACTTCTGTATGGCGTTCAGTACTTTTGATCTGTCTTGGACAGAAACTGGCAAGGCTGATTTGAAATATCGGCATGGGGAAGATCTTGAAATTCCAATCTGTAACCTTGGGACACTATCTGTAATACCCAAGGATCCAGATCTGAGCAAAGCCAGACCTGGCTGAAAAGCAGTAGACGTGCCCCCACCCGATCGTACTTCGCATGGGAGCCCCAGCGTCATGCTGAGGTTTTAGCAGAAGCAGCTGTTGGCTTCTGCTCCTGTGAACCTGTTGGTGTAGTAGGTTTTCTACTTAAACCCCGACCTCTTCCTGCGAAGAAGGGGGTACCTTTTGCCTTTATGTACCTGTTGGGCGGAAAGACTGCATGTTATGAGAATGATACCCTTTCTTAGGGAAAACAGCTGCGGAAGGCAAAAATGCAGACTTACCTGATGTAGTCGTGGAAATCATGGCATCCAGTTTATCACCAAAGAGTGCCTCCCCATTGTAAGGGAGCGCCTCAATATTTCTCTTTGATTCCGCATCAGCATTCCATTGGCGAATCCATAACGCCCTGTGGCCTGAAATCGCAATAGCTGAGGCTCTTGAACTCAGCAAACCAATATCCTTCATAGCCTCAACAATGTAACCTGCAGCATATTTGATATGGCTGAGAATTAGGACTATGTCATCCTTATCAAACGTGTCAGTATTAACTATCAAGTTGTCTGCCCACTTCTCCACAGCGTTACCCACCCACGCACAAGCAATGGTGGGCCGGAGTAACATACCATTAGCGGTATATATAGATTTTAATGTCTCTAATTTACGGTTAGCAGGGTCCTTCAAAGAAGCTGATCCTGGGGCAGGTAAAACTATTTTCTTAGACAGTCTAGAAACCGAGGTGTCTATCATAGGGGGGTGTCTCCCACTTGCGCCTGTCTTCCTCAGGGAAAGGGTACGTTACACGTATCCGTCTGGGAATAGTACATTTTCTTTCTGGGTTAGACCAGGCTTCCTCAAAGAAAGCATTCAAATCCTTTGACGGAGGAAAAGTCACCACCTGTTTCTTATTTAATCTAAAATAATCCTTTCCCTCAGGTGCAGGTGTTGTATCGGTAAACTCTAACACCTCTTTTATAGCGACTATCATACATTGTATGCTCTATGCCAATTTTGGGTCTACCCCTCTCAAATCCCCAGTGTCGGCTTCCGTGTCGGAATCTGTGTCTGTGTCCCCCTGCATTACCTGGGCCAGAGACCTTTTTTGGGAACTGTGTGGGACCCGAGTAGATGAGATGGAGAGATCAGCAAACAGTGCATCCTCTATAGACTGTCTCCAAGAAACAGTCTGTTGCTCAGACTCTGAGAATTTTTGTGCAAGCATGGAAATATTATATTGCAATTTCCACACCCACTCCAGCTCCTTCTGAGATGGAAGAGCCACCATATTAGCCACTTGTGCCTCCAAAAATGGGTTCCTCCAGGGAAGAGTCCCCCCCATGTCTGACATGTTACACACGTGTACAGCCACACACACACACACACACACACACACACACACACACACACGTCACACAGGAGAGCTATCGGGGACAGACACACACTGATGTCTGTCAGAGAGACACAGATGGATTTGCCAGCTCACACCCTGCGCCCTATAAGAATGTGCAATACACAATTTCAGCGCATATACCAATTATAGGCCCGTAGACCTAATAACTATTACACTCCTTCCCCCTCTATAACACCCTGGTACTTGAAACAGCCATGTCTTGAGACAATGGTTGTTTCAAGGGTGCAATGGC